>NW_024609884.1:24720139-24936885 GCF_016920785.2 Ixodes scapularis | reverse complement strand
AGGTAAACTCATATCAAAATTTGTTACTGCGGTACCACGTCTTTAGGCATGCTACCATACTGAGCTTATTTAAACAAAGCCCAACAAAATATATTGGAGCACCCCATTGTTTTCATAAATGACAGACACTCGGCGCAAAGAACGCAGCGCCGTTCGACGAGGCCCAACTACAATTGTTCAGAGCAGGTAAAGACGTTCTCCGAGACAACGCCGAAACTTACCTGCAAGCATCCTGGTACCCGGACCATAACGACTTCGACCTATCGTCCGCCAGCGAGAAGTATGTTACACAACACATCATAATTTTCTTCAGAGCCATCAATTCATTACACTCACTGAGGAGGAGCGGACCTGCAGAATACGATGTTGCGATTACACGCATGAATAAGCTATAGGAGCTATACTTTTTTTTTCTATTTTATTGTAATGGTTGGGGTTAACCAGAAGTAGACACAGACTAACGCCACGATTCCTTGACGATAGATTCTTCTACCTTGGCAGGTATTTGCCGGTCGAGAACATGAATAATTCCGTAAGCATAACTCCGTAAGATTAAATTCAGCTATGCTCGGCTTGTGAATAACTTGATGAAGAGTAAGCGATACGTTACCCTCGAAGCCCACAGAGTGACAGAGGGAAGCACGCGACAGCTCTCTGCAGAAGATGTGCGCTCCTACATGGCGTTGTCGCATGCATTGACGGACAGAGCTCTTAACAAAGAGATTTTTCAATACATTGACACGTTTGCAGCCTTAAAGTTGTTTCTTGTGGTTTGTTTGGAAATCTCAAGACAGTCATTTTGTCTGTGTAAGATCGAAGGGTGATATCTCGCATGCATAAATGTCAGACTTGTAGCTTTGCAAATCTGTATTGGCCCGATGGATGGATGAGTCTGAACCCTTGGAATAGGGCGGGAAATTGCGCCACCTAGCCAGTGTCTTTTTTTTTAATTTATTTAACCATAGAGTTATATATCTAGAGATTTATTTTTAAAAGCTGTGTACGATCCGTACCACGGAGGCGTCTCTATACAACCGGGTGCCCACACACTCCACCCTACGGGTCGCCCGGAAGGGAATAGGAAGATATTAATCCTTCCCTCGACCTATGCTACCTGTCAGATAATCTCTTCTTGGTTGTCTCCGCCTTCCCGTGTCTATTTTTCTCTCACTATCCCTAAATCCCACTGTGTGTGTTAAAGCAGTCGCCTCCTCGGCTACTACAGGCCCCGAGAAGATGGAGTGGCGCCACCAGCGGGTTCTTGTCGTGACGTAGTTTCAAGTATCACGTGACCGCGTCTGCACTTCGTTGGTAGCATGTACGTTGAGGTGTATCATTCACAATTCATGTTTGATCCGTTAATTTCAACGAGAGTTTGGGGTTGCGTGTAACTTAATTGTTTTGGTTGTACCACAGACTCCTCTATGGTAGAAAGTCTGTCCGTACCCAAAGAAAAGCAGCCACGAAAAAGGGACAGGAAAGGCGAAGAAAGGAGATGCCCAAAGCGTTCTGGAGGGGATCTCTTGGTGGCGCCACCATAGCACGAGCGGTCACGTCCAAAAACACGACTCTTCTTTCTTTTTGTTTTCTCTTTTTGGAGGAGAAATATGACGTCAGCTTACATGGAGGAAGAGAAGGGTTCCTCTTTTACTCCATGCAACGGTCGCCGCATCCTTTCCGCGTTTCCTCGCTGCCACTGCGTTTGAAACAAAAAAAAAAGGCGAAAAAAAAATACAAATGCGTTGTGCGGAGAGGCCGCTAGGTCCGCTGGCGCTGATGAGAGATCGCCTCCTGCGCTACTATTGCGCTCGCCCTTCTGCCGTTTCTCCTCTCTTTTCCGGCCTCCGGGTGCTCTATTGTTCTGTCTTCAATTTGACGGGCTTTCCAGTATAAACCCTTTCTTCAAGGGCGCCGCCATCTTGAATTGTCGTCACTTCCAGTATGGGCGAAAACATTGTTTTGCCGTCGCCACGCCAGTAGAAGACACTGAGGATATAAGCGCAGCCGTCACACATTATCGTTTTGCCTCCCACTTATTTTTTTACTAGTTGCAGAGTGAAACGTTTTAGTATTTTTTCGTCGCCCACACCGGATATGCCTATTAGGTGGCTGAGAACGAGAGTACACAGAAAAGCTGTATGCTGGGCTAGTTGGTATTGGTCTTGAGTTGCCAAAGGCATGGTAGCGCTTTTTTGGACGAGGACAAAAGAAAGAAAGACAAGACAGACACGAGCGCTGACTGCAACTATTTAATCAACATGGAAATGAGGCATATATACACGCTTCGATCCCATCAATCAACCAACCCCAGGCCTAGCCGCCACTTGCATGAACTGCACCTCCTTATCGAGAAGGTCGATAGATGCAACGCTGACACACCCCAGCCCTGCCCTTTTTATTTCGTCCGCTTCGATAATCTCCCTAACAGTTCTATTTTTATGTTTAGCGAGTACGGAGCATGAGTCGAACAAAGGTTTGCACCCGCAGTCATGGCAATGCATTGAAACGTGGCCATCCCGATAGTTTTTTTATGTTTAGACTATGTTCTCGGAGCCTATCGTTCAGGCCGTTTGTCGTTTGTGTTGAGGGCGTGGTATATCAGATTCCCTTAACAGGCGGTAAGACATATGTAGGTCAGACTGGGAGATGCCTGAACGATAGGCTCCGAGAACATAGTCTAAACATCAAAAACTATCGGGATGGCCACCTTTCAATGCATTGCCATGACTGCGGGTGCAAACCTTTGTTCGACTCATGCTCCGTACTCGCTAAACATAAAAATAGAACTGCTAGGGAGATTATCGAAGCGGACGAAATAAAAAGGGCAGGGCTGGGGTGTGTCAGCGTTGCAGCTATCGACCTTTTTGATAAGGAGGTGCAGTTCATGCAAGTGGCGGCTAGGCCTGGGGTTGGTTGATTGATAGGATCGAAGCGTGTATATATGCCTCATTTCCATGTTGATTAAATAGTTGCAGTCAGCGCTCGTGTCTGTCTTGTCTTTCTTTCTTTTGTCCTCGTCCAAAAAAGCGCTACCATGCCTTTGGAAACCCAATACACAGAAAAGGTCTATAAAGACCGTTTTACTGAAAGAGACCAAGAGAGAAGAGGGGAAAGGGCTACCGGTGCTTTCCCCCTCGCTGGGTCGCTAGAAAGAGTAAAAGTCCCGGACGAGAGGCGTCGCCGGTGTTGGGTGTCTCCATTGCCCGAACTTCGTTCGCACTTTTTTTCTCTGTTTTAAACTCGCAAACTTGATTAGAGGTACGGGTTTCGATGGCGACAGTCCCCCGGTCATCGGGACACCGTTGCTTGGTCATAGGACGCACGAATAACGACAGTTGGAGTCGAATACTGTCCGAAGACTTATGTAGCTTGCAACGAATCCGGCACGGCGAGAGCGACTGCAATGTCTTTAAGCTCCATCGCTTTCCACACGAACCCGGTCTTTGACGGCAGCGAATTGCGTCCGTAAACCGAAAAGACGTATCCTCAACGTCATTCTCTCGAGTGTGCTCAGAACATTTTGTGAATGGAGCGCGCAGCGAACGCTGTACCGCCGATGAACTTGGGGTGCACCCGCAAGGTGCGTGCGAGCTTTCTCGTGATAATTGCTGTTTCAGCGTAAAAATGTATAACTGAATTTATTTTAATATTGATATTTTGTGGTGGTGACATTGACTCGATTTTATCATCTACAACACTTAGTTACAGGCTCATTTCCGCCACCGGGTGTGGCTGAAAATTCTTGAAAAGTTAGTTCTATCGGTTTTCCTAAATCGCGATCTCCTGCGCGATACCATGAAGAGAGCCGGCAAAAGTGCTCCTTGAAGTGCCGCTAGTGGGTTGTTTCCGTTGATTGGGCGCTTTGAAGCGCTGGATATTCGCCGCAGGGTACGTCTCGTGTGTTGCGATCTGCGTTTTCGAGCCCAGTGTACACGTTTCTTTCTTCGAGTCAGAGCATCTGCCAGTGCGGCAACGGTGGGAACAGCGGCAACGAACGCGCCATCGATAGAAATTGGAGGTCAGCACTCAAAATATCGCATCATATAGTAAAATAATTCGTGGCTGCTTTGAGGCTTTCTGCAGTTCGATATAAGTACATCTAGAACGTCTTCGTCGTTCATCCACAAGGAAATATAAGAACACGGTCACGCAAGGTAAAAGCAGCGCAGCAAAACGATCATTGGCAGCTCCGGGTGTTTACAAAAGTTAATTGAGGTTCCCGTGTCGTGTATCGCTTGTTGATTACTAAAAACGACTACGTTGAAATAGGCCCATTGCAAGCGGAAATTGATAAATGGTTCATCAGTTCCAGTCATGCGGAAAGCGCTTAAGCTAAAAAGCATTGCAGCCGCACTCGCCTTGCAGGATTCCATGCAAGCTACATAGGTCATCGGGCAATGTTCGACGCTTTCTGTCGTTATTTGTGCACACAATAACCGAGCAATGGAGTCCCGATGACCGGGGGACTGTCGCCATCGAAGCCCGTGGCTCTTATTAAGTTTGCGAGTTGAAAACAAAGAAGAAAGCGCGAACGAAGTTCGGGCACTGCGTACATCCAACACCGGCGAAGCCTCTCATCCGGGACTTTCACTGTTTCTAGCGACCCAGCGAGGGGGGAAACGCCGGTAGCCCTTTCCCCTTTTCTCTCTCGCTCTCAAAACGGCGCTACCCATGATAAAACGGTCTGTACACCTTTTCCGCGTGGTCGTCGCCATCTTGCGTGTTGCAGCGACAGCCGCGCCGTCTGGCGTACGGTTGTTGTGCGCCCATTTTGGTATGCGGAGGGCAGCGTGGTTCCTAGCTCCCGCGTTGTCCCCATTGACCCCGTGCATCGTATCTTCATTGTTTTTCCTTTAGTGAGTTCTTATTTTGTTTGTTATTGAAAGTGTGAATTATTCTTGTGTTCTGGCGCGTTTATTCGCCTTCATGGCGCCCGTTGTTGCGCCAACAGCGCCGAGAGGTTCGTTGCCAGCGTCGCCGGTAATCGAAATCGGAGGTGTGTTCACTTTTCCTGAGCACGTTGACCAGTGTTTACTCTTCGCGTGTTGTTGTTTGTGAAGAATGACAGCCTTCTGCGAATGACTAAAGGAGGGTTTCTATGCGCGAGCGAGGGCGACCCTGGACATAGAAGTATCATCGTTTAATCGTAGAAATACAATGGGAGTTGGCGACGCGGGCCGAACGGTTTTTGTTGTGGTGCACCGTCAAGGTACGATCGCTAGTTACCGCGACATCTCTACTTCGTATATCGCCCAGATGCGTCGGAACTATTCAGGAGATGGGGGAGAAAGGGGGGGGGGGGGGGAGGGCGACGACGATTTTGCGCCCTCCTTTTAGTATTGTTTCCATTAACGTATTTTAACGGGCGTCGCTACCGAGCAACACACAAAATTATAGTGCACATCTTCGTAGGAATGAACGGAATGAAAAACAAAACTTGAGTAGCCAATAACAATCATTACACCCAGGGTCTTACATTTGCACCACAAGCTGCGAAATTCGTTCTACATTTGTCATGTCGAGGCCTATTACTGCACTTGTAGATGTCCGTTTCTATTCTGCCTATTTGATTTTTTTATGTGCTGATATTGCATCGCTTCCCCGCTGATATCAGCGGGGAAGCGATGCAAAGTGTATACGTTACAGCCGCATTCGCTTTGCGACTTCTTGTGTTCGGTGCACAATTTGTCGCGCGCTATCTTCCGTTTTCGGAAATTGCTGCTGCAGCCAACGACTGCGCAGTGGTATACCCGATGACCGAATATGCGCGGACATGATACATCGACGTATTAACCCACCTTATTACAACTCACTTCGCTGTCATGGGCTTCAAAACCCATTTAACGCGCACCACTTCAGCACCTTATCAGCCGGCTAGGCCTGTTCCCGCATACCGGAAGTGTTAGAACCGGAAGAACTATTCCCGCTGTGCGCCGGGTCGAGGCTACGCACGTTACGCGCTGGGTCGAGGTTAGACGGAAAAGGTGTATAGGAGACTATGACTGTGCTTCTGATAAAAATTAAGCTCAAGCAGCGCGACAGACAACGGTGGCGTCACGACCTACGGGAAAAGGACCCAGTGACCCAGTTTTGTGTTACCGTCCTGATCACGACCAAATCGGTCGTCGTCGTGGCTTCGGAGGCTTGTCAAGTAACCAAACAGGTAGTTCCTGGGACGAAATGGTTTCCGGATAGATGGATGGATGTTGGATGGATGTTAATGCCTATTCCCTTTGTAACGGGCGGTAGCTTGGGCCACCTAGCCGAAGTCTTAGAAGACAAACGTATGATGCCCTCCACCCTTCTAAGTCAATTTTCTCCCCCGAACTATCACCAGGCAGTGTGGGATACACCAAAACGACCTTTGGGGGACCGGGAAAAAAAAAATCACCCCGCCTCTTTTCCCCGGCGAGGGAGTCGCCAATTTTCCTCTGGTCGAACCTTGTTGGTGTTACCCCAGCACCGGACCCACTGGGAGACAGGGCTGAGACTTTGGGCCGGAGCCACGCGGGAGGGAGTCCCAATTTTCCTCTGTTCCGCCTGTGCCCAGCTGTGCTATAGTTAGTTCTGCATCATTCACTTTTTCCCTAGATAATTGCCACCAATCTTTTAATCGCGTCTTAGTGACTGTAATCTTTTTTTCTTCCGTTCTTCAATCGTCGCCAGCAAAACCCAGGGCCCCGGCCAAATTCGTTACCCCTTCAGGGAGGCCAGAACGAAGCCCCGTACACTTCAAAATTAAGTGTTCTGGTGTCTCGCTCTCATTATAGCAGGCAGCACATGAAGTGTCCGTCTCCTAAAATTTAGCCCTGTACGCCGTCCTCAAAAATCCCGTTCTCGCCTCAAACAGTAAAAAACTTCCCAGTGAATTGTTAAACAGATTTTCTCTTTTATATCCTGTTTTTGCGATCTGTACATTGTTAGAGCTGATTTTTCCTGCATTTTTGACTTCCACATTTTTCTTTCTGCCTCTTTCAGTCCCTTTTCCACTGAAGTAGTCTGTTCAGCCCCACCACTAGTAAGCTTTCGGTTTCGGTTCGTTCATTTTGTGTTTCAACTTTTCATGTATAAATATATATACACTTTCTGTGCCCACCGCGTATTATCAATTTCGGTGAACCTTTGTTCAAATTTCAACATATTAATTGCCTTTCTGCTCTCAAAAGACGACCAGCCCATGTCCCTCTGTACTCCCTCGTTTGGTGTATTTCCATGTGCTCCTAGTACCAATCTGCCTACGCTTCTTTGTCGAATTTATAATCCTGATTTAACCTCTGATTTCATGCACAGTAGCCCATTGCCAAAAGACAGTCCTGGACCCAACTGCTCGAAGCCGGTTAACTATAACCGCGGCAAACTTTTAACCGCATTTCCCTACGCGGGGCAATTTTAGGTCACGTGACCGGGAGAGTAAGGACGGCGGGGAAATATGGAGGTGCCCCTACGAGCGAAGAGTCGCTCGCTTTGGAACTAACATGCATGTCGTAGGAACTGCAATATCGGGAGCGTTAGTCTGCAGTGAATGGGGCAGGAGGCTTTCGCTTTGCCTTACCTCACTTAACTCGCAAAGCATGAGCAATTACCTCGCCGCATTCTTTAGATAGTCTTTCGATTCTGGCCATGTCTAAGCCTAAAGGAACGCGGTCACTGTCGGCATGGAGACGTCTTAGGAATACTAAGCTAATTGGATTTACCCGCTCCTCCTGCACCGGCGCAGAAAAGTGTAGGGTAGTGTACTTCGGGTATGTGTATCGAGATACGACAGGAAGTACACTGCAGTACATTTTTCTGCACCAGTGCAGGAAGTGCAGGTAAATCGAACGAGCCTACTATAGTGGATTGCCTTGACTGACTCGGCCGGGAATCGATAGCACGCAAAAGCAGACAGCGTCCCAATAGACCTAGAGCCACTAAATAAGCTGCGCTTAGAGTATCGGCACTCCGTTCCCCGACATTGTTGTGGGCGCTGCCATTTTGGCTCGTATGCAGAACAGACGCAACGGCCGATCATCATGATTTAAAAGTGCGACTTCCTCAGCATTAGATTCGGTGTTAGGAAGCTCATGTAATATTGCTTTGCTCTGTCGCGAACGGTTTAAACATTTGTGGAGGGCGGAAAAGCATTTCCTGTGATTTCAGATAAAGCTTCAGATAACTGGCAACCTTGATTTTAAGACACAATATGGCCAAGTGTCGTTACTCTGAAGCGTAGCTTATTTAGTGGCACTAAATAGACCTTTTGTTAAATTTTTCGAGCACCAAGGTGCATACTACGAGTGTAGTTACACGCGCTGCACGTGCTGGCGTCTGGTAGCATAGCCTCCTCTATACTTACAGAGCCTGGCAGATCGCCACGAGACGCGGCCGCTGAAAGTGAAAAGGTAGAGAGGCAGAAAACGGATGAGAGTATAGGCATGTAACGGGCGCCCCGCTGCGGCGAGACGCCAAAACACACTTGTCTTGAGCGATTGAATGTCCACTCGTGATACTTCCGTTCCTAGCGCTATCACTTCTATTCTCATCGGGTTTGAAAACCATTCGGGTACTGCAAAAGCTATGCGCTGAATGCCAGACTCCCTGAGAAATGCTCTGTGCTACCAGATCCTCGCGCTCCAAATCTGCGATCGGGCACTATATGGCTCCGTCGTCAAACTGCCAGGCTTTGTGAGTATAGAGGAGGCTATGGTAGTAGTAACTGTCCTAAAGCAAAAGCCTAAAAACAAATGGTTTTGCAAGCGCGTTCGTCAAAGCCTTATTATGAGTATTTACTTCGAATCTCTTATGCGGGGAAGGCCAGCGCGCGGAGCGTAGAATTACACTTTCAGATTTTCCTTGATGTTTTGGCAATTTAGTATTAGGTCTATTTTCACTGGAGCCGAGTTACACGGTTTTCAATTTATGATGGTATTGTATACAGTTCTTACATGCTGGCTAATTATGCTGCCGGTGTACCGCCCTCCTTTCACTGCTCACTTCTTCCTCATTGTTTCTAAGACTGAACTTCGTCGTCCTCTTTCGAACTTAGAAGTAAGCTTCAACGAGGCTTGTCTTTACTTTTCAGACAGGCAAACATTTCAAAATCTTCTAAACAAGGGTTAATTTAGTTTTACCTTTTCCGATATCTGTGTCACGAGCATCAAAAAGTGTTTCTTAAGCTGAAATGTACGCCGTGCTGCGTCGCGAAAACACGGTAGCGCGCATTCTTGGGTTCCCACTTTTCGGGAACTTTTCTACGAAAGCCACTTATATTCGCTACAACCAGTAGGTGACATTAGCTACCACTCCATATTAAACCACGAAGCTATAGCTCATCCAGCCCTCGTCAAACTCGGCTAGGTACTTGCAGGTACCTCATAGTGAAGGGCGGTTAACTCTTTACCGCGGTTAGAGTTGACCGGATTCGAGAGAGCGGGCCCTGGTACCATCACTCTTTTCCACATACCTCTAACCACTTCATATATATTATAGTTCCATAGTGCCTTGAGTGTCATAATAGATTAATTTATTTTCCATTTTCTAATTATATTTTCCTCGTGTTCCTCTGGATATTTCCTTCCCTCATTGAGCCAGGCTCCTAGATATTTGTATTTTCCTACATGGTCTATTACAATGTCTTGGATCCTCAAGGGTTCCCTCCTTTCGTCGTTAAACACCATTACTCCAGACTTGTCACTACTAAAAGTCACGCCCAAGGTGTCCCCTTCCGCATAAAGCCATAACATATTCCAGCTAGGTCCTGTAATGTAAACTGGTTATCTGCCATAAGTACTATGTCGTCCGCATACATCAGTCCAGGTATTACCTGTACTACATTTCTCCCTCTTTCCATATAACTCACATCAATACCTAAGTTGCTCTGCTCTCATTTTTTTCCCGTCCAGTCGGAAACAGGCAGACAGAGAAAATAGAAACCAATCGCGAGGATGGCCGAGCTGGCGTTAAATTTGGCATTCCGATCGCCGGTGTTTTTCGCAGATTGCTCGCGCGATTTTAGAAAGACACACGAACAATAAAGTGTACGTACGACATGATGCGAAGGTAATCCATGGCGTGTTTATTTGAGATTTACATCAAAGAAAGCATTAAATGAAATTGACGAGTGTATCACTGCGACGAGAGCATACGCCACCACCGCACAACACTCCGAAAATGACAAGGGCACGACGAAGAGATAAGACTCACCTTCTAACCGGAAGATCTAAATCAAGGTTCAAACTGTTCATACAATAAAGGCCCATTCAAGAAGAAAAAAAAAGGGGGGGGGTGCGAGGGGAGTGCGCGGACATATTTATTGAACGAAGCCGCTGGTCGTAGGGCAGTGAGTGACGAGCACCTTGCTGTAGGCCTTCCCGCCCAGCTTACTAGGCCTTCCTACCGACTTGAGATGCCAATGAAGTTGTTCGGATAGTTGTCGTTGCTTCTGGAACCCGTGATACGAGCGTCCTTCAACGAGAATTGTAGTTTCGAGTACGAATTTTCTTTTGTTTGCTGCTCGAAGTCGGAAAGCGCGCGAAGAACAAAGAAATATGCTCGCTGGTCTCCGCACCGAAGTATCCGAGCGGTGTTGGCGCCCATGAAGCCATCGTAGGATTCCATCGTAACTTACACACAACTTCCGATCGCTTCGCTTGCCGTATTCGGATTTGTTTTTAGGTTTCGTCCTACGCACGTTTTTCGTGATAGCGAAAACAAACATAACTCTTAGAGAACAGTTTGTGCTGCTACGCGCTAAAGCATACAACCAACGCAAAGCAAAGCGGAGAATATACTTGGCCTCGTCACGTGATACTTGTTTCTACGTCACCATCAAGCGATCGCAGCACTCCAGTCGGTCCCGCTCGGGACTAATAGCCCCCGGCCATGGCCTCCGAAATCCCGAAGCGAGCGGACGGCGCTGACGCCTCTCCGGGCATCCCATTCGTTCGGAGAGGGGGTATGCGGGAAAAGGGGAGGAGGCGGCGTCTTTCCGTGAAGAGGTGCTCTCAACCAAAGCATCGAATTCGCTGTTACAGGGGTTTTAGCATGGCGCAAGAGGCGAGTCAAAGAAAAAGTCGTGTTACGTCGAATTATGGCAGCTTCTACTTATAGATTTGGTTTTGTTTTGTGTTAGAACGGTGACAAACTGCGCTGGGGAAGTAGATAGGCAAGATGCGATGCTTATTTAATTCAAGATATTCATCTGGAGATGTGGCGGCTAGCGCTACAAGCGCGCCTTTTAATATATTTAACTGCAATCTGTAGCGCGTACAAAACTCGAAAAATTTAGCTCCGTACATAAAAAATCGGATTTCCCTAAATAAAAATAATCATGCTGCATTTTTTTTTTTTACCTCCTCACGTTGTTTCACGTACCTTTTTGACCTTAAGCAGGAGGTTTGATCCTATCAAAGTGCAGTCCTCGTGTAGTCCTTTTTTAATATTTTTATATTATTTATTAGGCAATTTATGGGGGTTATATTGCGGTGTTTGCTTCTACTAGAAGCACCTTTAGGCCGGAGTCACACTGCTTGTACATTATACAAAAGACAGTCTGCAGGTATCAGCCCAGGCTAGCGGTTGTACCGCACTGGCTAAATTTCTCATCTACAGCTGGGAGACTCGTCGCCCCTGTCAGGCAGACCACGTTCTAGGCTGTATAAACACACACACAACCCAATTTTCACCACAATATCCAGGTTTCGAACGCCACGTGCCAAGTGTCTCCTTGAACTGCTTGCCATGCGGAATTCGAAGCACAGATTTCGTAATGACTCGCGTTCGAATCTGTTTGCAGACTGTCAGCAGTGTGACCCCGGCACTAGGGAAAAAAGTATGGCGGTGAGATACTGGAGATACGCCAACACACTCAATCCCTCTCGTGAAAAAATGAATAAATAAACTAAAAATAGCGCCGTTTAGATACATTACTCACAAGAGCTGAATAAGGTCAATTTTCATACCCAAAACAAATGTACTCAGGAAAGGAAGCATAGTCAAGTGGCCTATAATCCTCGAGGTCCCGTGCTAGTGGTTTCGAAAAAATAAAATAAGAATTTGAATTTGACCGTTGCCCCGAGCTGAGTGACTCCAGCATATCTAACCCCCCCCCCCCCCCCCCCCCTCCGAAAAAAAAAATCGAGAAACATTGGAATGGATAATTTTGTAATCGATTTCGATTACAACAAAAAAAGTAATTCAATTACAAGGATCGTTACTCCTTAAAGGAAATAATTGCGGCGTTACAAAATTACAGTCAAATGTAATCGCTTACAAGTAATCCATTACTTGTAACACGTTACGTACAAGTCTGCGGCAGACCACCGGCGCCGCGCATGCACTTTTGGGTGTGGGCAAGAAGCGCTGCGTCCCGCAAAAACAAACCATTGGAACGGGATATTGTCGGCGTCGGTGTGAGCCGCCGTGCTCTTTCTCGCGTTGAAATTGTTCGCCCCACGTCTTCCCAGTAAGGTATTGCTACTTTAGAGTCCTGAGCGAATTTAACGAGGCTTGTTACACCGCATGACTTGGTGTAAATAATACGACGTGTGGCGATTCATTCCGCGTGAACGCTGCAGAATAGATGCTCGTTCAGAATTGGCACGATGACATTCTTCTCACTATTTTCAGTCGCGATGTCACTCGGGTTGCAAAAGCGTACGGCAGCTGCGATGCTCGACGTCGCTACTGAAAATCACAAGCAGAAGCGAACCAAGTGAACCAGGCATAACAAGTGTGTGATGGCCCCTGGTAACATTTACGTCTCCTTGTATCTGCTGTTTACACCGAGCTTACTTAACCCAATCAACCTTCGAGCTGTCGTTTGAACGAGCTGACGACAGTTGGAGTCGAGTTTCAAAAAGCAGGCGACAGTTTGAACGATCAGACGGCCGTTTCAACAGGAAGGCGCACTGAACGTGGTCCCGACAACTTGGCGGTTTTCCCGCCTTCATGTTGGACCAAAACAAATAAATCTGACGACCACAAATTTTCGTGAATTCAACTCAAAGTGCTTCCCGCAGAAGCCATCGTGGTCCGACGGTGTCTGGGTTTTCTTTATCACGGCAACTATCCGCCTTATCGGGCGAACCGAGGAGGCAGAATAAACTTGAAAACTGGTCTTCAAACTTTTCCCGGCTCTTTTGGTACAGCCCTAGTCGCGGCGTTTTAAAGAAAAGCAGATTTTTAGTGTGTTCTTTTTTTTTTCAAAAACAACACAGGAATGCCCATCCCGCATGGCGACTTCCGCCCACAGCCCAAGACCGGAAGTGCGCCCGACGTGCCACCACCGCGGCGTGACGTAACAAAGTTGAGTTGGTGTATAGTGTAAAGTTGCCAATATATAGCTAATTGTGATTAACCACAGGGATGCCCCATTAGTAGGAACTAAGAAATCGCTGCAGTAATGAGCGTACATAAGAAACTTCTGCAATCCTGAAGTGGTCGTATTAACGTTTTCATTAAAAAAAAAAATCACAAAGGGCTAACTCGAACCTTGGTAGACGCCGTATTTTACTCCCTATGTAATCAAACAAAACCTAAACGTTAAAAAAGTAAATTGAATAGAACAAAAATGTATCATCTTTGTATAAAACTACCCGATTAGTGATTAATGCACGACTTTTATTGTTACTCTAGTAGAAATATGAACCTAATTATGTGCCCAAAAAACCGAATGTACTATTTTTGGTATATTTCACATAGACGCACATACCTCAAACATAATTATAGACATTTTGCAGCAGTTGTGCATAGGCACCGCCATATCCGACCTTCAGTTTTTTTTTCCCCTCTTATTGCGTTTACTTGACTTCATCATTGCCATAGCAGGACAAGCTAGTGCCGTTGTAGATTCAGCTGTGTCCTTCTCCCTAGCATTGGCCTTTGTGAAGGCTCGTCAAAGCCCGCGTCAGTGGCTTAGTATCTCGGTAAGACAAGAGAAGGTGAGCAACGGTGGCTGTAATCTGGCGCCTGTGCAAAGCGTTTATAAGTCCTTTTTTTTGCCATATATAAGCTAAACAACAGAGCCTTGCACAAAACTAAAAGTGAAATTTTGGATTTTACGTGTCATATCAGCGAAGGGAATCTGGCACGTACCAGCGGAAAACAACGGATCAATTTCGACCACTTGGGGTTCTTTTGACATGCCACCGAAATCTAGGTCTTCGCCTCAACAAGCCTCTGCCAGATTGCGGACACCTTGGCCGCTATTCCAACCCACCACCTGGAGATTCCTAGGCCGGCGCCTTGCCTCGGAGTCACCAAGGCGGCTATGTGCGCAGCACTCACTCACATTCAATTTTCGGGGGATTTACTTTGCTTCACGTAATATTCTGTTACGCGAAAAGAATAAAATTATCAATGTTTAAGGGTGTTTTCCTCCTGTACTGACATAGGCATATACACCTTGCATTCAGGTGAAGGAGATTAACACGCCCGTTCCGGACGCGTGCTCGAAATCAAATGAAACCGCTCGGGTGCGGGTTGTGTCTCTTACAGGTCACGGGTTTATTTCGAAAAGTGAAGTCATGAACTCACCGGCATATACAGCATATAAATCGGTGCCGCATTTGTGCTGGTATATGTTACCCATGAGGTCGGAGAGCAGGCCAACAGTCACAAACAAAGGATCCCCTGCGCCATCCGTCTCACAACCTAGAGACTTTCGCGCTTCATCAAAACAGTGTCTGTAGTCGTTGTAGCATCTGCAAACGAAGGAGCATACTCGTATATCTTGCACTTTTAAACAAATGTTATATTGTTCTAGACATATATCAGCCTTGACAAGGGCACGTACAGCTTGTCTTCTGAGAGTGAAAATATAAACAGAACAAAACATTAAATCGAAATAAAGAAACCATTATTTGGGCATAACGTTATAGGCCGCGGTGGACGTCAGAGCACAATGTGGGACGGGATATTTGGCGAACTGCCTAAAATTCACCGATTCTTCTTCTTGCGAGCACACGTTCTAGCAGGAACGCTCCATTGAGGTAGTCAGTCGGCACAGCAACATCAGGACTGCGAGGGAACTGCCGCTCGCAAATTCCCAGCGGAGAAACGGCTTGCGCATGCTCAGGGCGAACGCACCATTTCGTATGTCCAAATCCGACATCGTCACAAAAAAACGCAATTCTGACGCGCGCAACTGGGTGGCAAATGGAAGCTGTCAAGCGCACAAGAGACCGAAACTAGACGCGGGGAGGCTCTGCTTCTAGACAAGCCCGTGTTCCAGATGTGGTAATGGCGCGTGCGCAGAAACCAAATCCGCGTGAAGGGAAGCGACTGCGCATGCGCCGTGACGACAGTGGCGCACCTCGCAGAGGCCCCACCCACAAGAAAAATAAGGCTTCCTCAATGCGCAGTGCTTTGAGGCAGTGCTTTCGTGAACGCCAATCTTGAAAGAAAAAAAAAAGTGCACCGACTCCTTTCCTTTGCGAGACATCAGAAAAAGTAGGTGTTTGTACTGGGTGGCATATGGGTGACATTTCTCCGTGGGGATTCGGGGGCGAAACCTCTTTGGCAGTCATGTAACAAATTATCGCAAGACTTACACGGGAGCAACAAACGTGCTGGCCACGAAGAGACGTCAATGTGGAACTGAATAATGCAACATTGCGACCCGATCCGATAGCGGCGCGATGTTTCCGCGTAAATTTCCCCGCGCCAAAAACACGTCACACTTATTACGCTTCTTTCCTTCTTCGCGTACCCTTCCAGTGTTTTTGCGATCAATTTTAAGGCGAAGGCCTTACTTGTTCCCATTGCGCGAAAAAGCGGCGGCGTTGTGCCCGAAAGATGGTCATGAAAATACGTCATCAAGCACACGCCTCACAAATAGAACACAAAGAAGAGCACAGCCATGCAGATTCTTTGTCACGGTAGCCGGCGGGCGCGCTCAAGGTCAAAGCGGACGCGCCTCACAACTAAAACACAAAGAAAAGCACAGCAACGCAGATGCTTTGTCACGGATGCCGTCGTGAAGGCGGCGGGGTTCGCCGTGCCTGCGCAGTGGGGCAGCGTGATGTCACCGCCGGAGCGCCGTGTGCGAATTAAAAGAAGGCGTGGCACGCTGCTTGTGAGAATGCGCCGCGTGTAGGATTGCTTTCGCATTCCTACACGTACGCAGTCTTAGGTGTCTTCGACGAGTTTTGATATAGCAGGTTCTTGAGTGGAAAATCTCAACTTAAACTGATTTTTTTTTCCATTTAGCTATTGCGATGGCACATTTCGACGACAGGTTACGCACCTCTGGTTAGAATTAGGCCGCTAAGAACAATTAAAAAGTTAATTAGTTAAGTTTAGGTAATTGGTTTTCGAGACATCCCGTCACACTTGCGCCCTGGCATCAGTCGCGGGTGAAAGTGTCAAAGAAATTATTTACTAATTTCTTTCAAAGTAAAATAATAAAAGAAATTATTTACTAATTTCAAGTACTTTTTTTGTCTAAACAAGAAACACAAGAGAAAGCGTGTTTGGCAGTACAATAAGAGAGTTGAGTACGACTGGTACGAGCAATTCAGGCTTACTTGCACTGGTCTTCCATCAGCTCTAGGTTGGTCTGGAAGGTGATTCCACAGGTAAAAAAGCTTCGCAAAAGCTCCTTCGTCTTGCACTTCTCAGGAAATGGATACGATGTGTTGAATTTGAAGCACGAAGGAGTCGTCGGCACCTTGGTACGCGTCATCGGTGTCATTGTGGTTGACGTCATTATAACGGACTCAGTGGTCGGCTCTTTTGTGGTTTCTGTCGTGGGCGGTTCTGTTTCCTCGGTCGAGGGCGTTAGCGTTGCAGTTTGGGTCGTGGCAGGCGGCGCCACGGTCGTTGTGGTGGAGGGAGTGGTCATGGGCGTCGTTACTGTAATTTATAAGAAAAAAAGGAGTAAAATAAAAATAAAAAAACTCCATCTTAGTTGTCAAGCTGTCGGTTGTTCAAAAACGGGTAAAAATTGCTTCCACAGAGACTTCTACACTCTAAGAAATGCCTGCGCGTCTACTTACCCGCAAAATACTCAAAAAGCCAATCTCTGTGAGTGCGATCTACGAAATCAGATCAGCGAATGATGCAGCACATGACTAACAAGTTAACGCCTACCAAAAGGAAACAAATTGATGAAAGGCGATGCGTCAACTGAGTGGAAATAAAGACTGCGGTTAATGGTTTCGATCAAACTGAGCTTGAAGTAGCTTCCCATTGGCATGCGCCTTATTGCAGTTAATGGCGCTGCAGTAGTAGTTACACTCCAGTTGGACTCACACTTTCCCCAGAGCCCACCATAACGACTAACCTGCGTGCGCCATATGCGTTTTACATTTGCGAATATCGTGGTAGGGTACTCGACACAACAACGTGACCACCATGCTACGCAACTGCGTAGTACGGAAGTTTTATTAAAGTTAGCGATTGCAATTTTAACTCGCTCTAAATTATCGCATTTATTATGACAACAGGCGTTCGTATTTTCATCGAGAAACAAGATGTAACTGAAAAGGCAAAGAGAGGGAGAGAAAAGAGAGAGAGAGAAAGGTTAAATAGATTACATCTCTTATTGTAAAGAGAACACCTTTCATACTTTAGATTTGTGTTTAAAATTCAAGAGGCCTTTAGTCGCCTTTCTGAAATGATTATTTGGCAGAAAACGACAAATCTTAGAGGTAGTCAAGATATTTTACGTATTTTAAGCTCCTAGATTCCTTTGTACGAACATACATGTCGGAACATGCGAAAATTCGACATGCTTTATCTCTAACTACGGTCCAATTGTGAGAATCGGCCCGCCATCACCGTGAAGGGACGCGGGAACAGGCTCTTTTCTTTGCATGTGTGCGTTTGCACGTGTGCCCCGGTGTGTGGGTGAACTGGCGACTCTCGTGCGAGCTGGGGCAGGGGACATTTTGGAGAAGGGAAGAAGACGAGGAGAGCACGTGGTGGGACCTTTTTGGGACATTCGGAAATTAGCTTCGCTTGTAAATAGACGTGTTTTTTTCTTCCCCCTATCCGCGGAGTCCTGTCTGCTTTACTCTTCCGTCAGCGACCATCAGCTGCCTCCGTCGTCGGGTCCCGGCGCAATCTCCAAGAAAGAACATCTTTACTGGCGCAGTCGACAGGATACGAACCTGTGCGGGGATATTTGGTTCCAAGATTGGAAGATGCAAGATCGGCGCGCACAAGATTGAGCTTATGGAAGGGGGACAATTGAAACAAAGATACCCATATAAGGTGCCGATGACCTACCGGGGTGAAATGGATAGGCAGATTAGCGAGTTACTGGAAATGGGAGTGATCTATCCAGTGGTGTCCAGTTTCTCGCACCCTGTGGTATGCATCGGGAAGAAGGATGGCGGCATGCGTCTTTGCATTGACTATAGACAGCTGAACACTCTAACGCTTTCTGACGCCTTTCCTATGACAAACGCGTCCGAAACACTGCAGCAGGTTGCTCAGGCGAGTTTTATTACCACCCTGGACATGCTACGGGGGTATTGGCAAATCCCGATGGACCCCACATCGGAAAAATATACTGCCTTCGTGACTCACGGAGGACAATACGCCTGGCGGGTCATGCCCTTTGGATTGAAGAACTCTGGAGCCACGTTTCAGAGGGTAATGAACCAAGTGCTGTCAACGCATCGGCACTACGCTTGCGCGTACATTGATGATGTGGCCATTTACTCTCATTCATGGGAAGACCATATAAAACACTTGACGGCAGTTCTTCGAACCCTAGCTGAGGTAGGCTTGACCGCTAACTTGGAAAAATGCAGGTTCGCCCTGTCCGAAGTCCGATACTTGGGGCGCGTTGTGGGCTCCGGAATGCACGCCCCTGATCCTAATCGGATCGAAGCGATCGCAAACTTGAAGCGTCCGAACACTAAGAAGGAACTTCGCAGCGTGCTCGGGTTGTGCAACTACTACCGGGATTACGTATCACAATTTTCTGAAATAGTGTTTCCGTTAACGCAGCTGACTGGTAAACGGATTCCGAATGAGTTGCCATGGGGAAAGGAGGAGCAGGCGTCTTTCGACGCTCTGAAACAAAGTCTGATAAAAGCACCTGCGCTATTCGCACCGTCTCTGGAACGGGAGTTTGTGGTGGCGACTGACGCCTCAGATCATGGCCTAGGGGCGTGCTTGTCACAGTGCGACGATGCGGGTCACGAGCGCCCTATCGCGTTTCTATCCAAGAAACTGACGCCCGTGCAGCGGCGCTGGTCGACCATAGAACGAGAGGCATACGCCGTCGTTTGGGCACTCAGCCGTTGGGATACTTGGCTTTACGGGACTGCGATTAAAGTGGTAACGGATCACAATCCTTTGAAGTTTTTGACGTTGACCACCCCGCATAGCGCAAAGTTGACACGATGGGCGCTGGCTCTACAGCGTTACGATTTGACCATCGAGCACCGCAAGGGAAGGGACAATGGCAATGCTGACGCTCTTTCAAGACTGGCAAGAAGCGATTAGACCGACAGGCATTCGTTTTGAGTTAGCCAGATTCTCGGCTGACTCTTGGTTGGGATAATTGCGGGTAGGTCTACACCAGGTGAAAGGTACTCCCAGGGCGTATTAGAACGTGCTGGGGGACAGTATAACAGCATCCTTTGGAAGAATGTAATGACTCGACTAGATGCGTTAAAGTTCATCGCGAGAAGGGACAACGAAAACACTTCTTCTATTCCAATTTTTTTTTTTTATTAGTCTCGTTTCTGTAGCTTATACACGTAACTTTTCTTTTTTTTTAAGTACCTGTTTTAAGTCTGAGAATACTATGAGTGCGGACACAGGGCTGGTCATGATAGCATTAGAGCCTTGGCGGGCACAGTGAGAATCACTTCACTGGCGTGTGATTTGTATTTTGGTGTAAATTTCTTTTATAGTTTGGATTCTTACGGGTTGAGTCACACACTCTGTGCAAGGTGTGACTGATATGCGTACGCGTTTGAGTTTAGATGTATATATTATTTTTGACATTCCGGGTCTAAAAAATATACTTAGTCGGGAGGTGTGAGAATCGGCCCGCCATCACCGTGAAAGGACGCGGGAACAGGCTCTTTTCTTTGCGTGTGTGCGTTTGCACGTGTGCCCCGGTGTGTGGGTGAACTGGCGACTCTCGTGCGAGCTGGGGCAGGGGACATTTTGGAGAAGGGAAGAAGACGAGGAGAGCACGTGGTGGGACCTTTTTGGGACATTCGGAAATTAGCTTCGCTTGTAAATAGACGTGTTTTTTTTCTTCCCCCTATCCGCGGAGTCCTGTCTGCTTTACTCTTCCGTCAGCGACCATCAGCTGCCTCCGTCGTCGGGTCCCGGCGCAATCTCCAAGAAAGAACGTCTTTACTCCAATCATCACCAGGGCCTTGGATTTGTGAATCCCCAATTGAATCCACGGCAGGCGCGATCCCTTTGAACGCACGCACATTCGACAAAATCCTACCAGTTCAGCGACGCTCTGAAACACGATTAGTCTGAAACTGGGGGTGCCGGGTGACTCACTTTCTGGACAGACGCATTCTGGACCTCCAGGCCCGCCGGGTCCGCCCGGACCGCCGGGTCCTCCGGGTCCTCCGGGGCCACCGTAGCCTCCGGGTTCTCCAGGCTGGGGCCCGCCGGGTCCCCCCGGACCACCCGGTCCTCCCGGACCACCCGGTCCCCCGGGGCCGCCAGGACCCCCGATGCCACCAGGTTCCCCATCGTTGGGTCCCCCCGGCCCACGAGGGCCGCCGGGTCCGTGCAGGCCACCGGGTCCACAAGGCCCACCCGGTCCTCCCGGCCCACCCGGTCCCCCCGGCCCACCGGGCTCTCCAAGCGGAATTGCGGGCCATCCGGTATGAGTGCCGCCCTCGGACCGCGGCGTGTTGACCGTCGGATGACGAGTGACTGGAGTGTTCTTGGGAACGTTGAGATGGCACAAAGAAATGTACTTCTCCAGCAACACGTAATTAAAGAATTGGGTCGGGGGTCGGATGGGCACGTGAGGTGAAGTGCACTTGGTTAATTTGAAGGCCCCCTGGGCGCAGTTTTGAAATTCCTTGGCGTAGCTGAAACGGAACGGGCCAGTTTCCGGCAAATTAGAAATTGAGCGAGATCTTCACCGAGTGAACATTATGCAGCCTTTTTGCAGAGGCAAAAAGGGAAGAAATCGCTTGAAATAATAATAATAATAATAATAATAATAATAATAATAATAATAATAATAATAATAATAATAATAATAATAATAATAATAATAATAATAATAATAATCTTTATTCATCATTTGAAGTGGAAACAAGATAGAGAGACGGGTCTGTCGAAGCCAATAGGTGGCTTGAAGGACAGGACCCGGCAGCCAAACCACGAAATACAAAGAAAGAAAGAAAAAAAGTTCAGTAACAGACACATTCCAACAATAATAACTAAGTCACATCATATGTTAAAAAAAAAACAAAAAAAAAACATGATATACAGTATTACACACCAATACACGTCGCCAGGATGTAGCAAAAGCCCATGCAGGGGACCTAGATTGACATATTGGTTAGCAGCTTTTTCAGTTTCCTTTTTCTGGTAGCTTGGAAGACGAAATCGGGAAGTTTATTAAAAATGAAAGGTACCATAATAAGCACGCTCTCGCTTACCGTATCTGGTATAACAATAAGGCGTCTCGAAACGATTTGAGCTGCGAAGCTCCCAACGTGCTACAAGTGGATGTTTAAAATCATTACACCAGAATTGGCGAAGCACGACACATTCTAAGAAGAGTGAGCGGAAGCTCGGCATTTGTACAACTTCCAATATGTCAGTATCCACGGGGAAAGCAAGCTGATATGCAATACTTTTCAATAAACCTTTCAAAATGCGGTCTACTTTATTCTGCCAGAGTTCTGCACAATTATCAAATAACGTTATACCGTAACTAAGTACTCTATAAGCCAGCGCATGAGCGATAGATCGTCGGACAGCAAATGGCATAAAAATACGATTGTTGAAAAGAAAACAACTAACAGTTCGAAGTTTGCCACAGACGTGCGACAAGTGTGTTGCCCAAAACATGTCAGAATCAAAAAATACGCCTAAGTACTGAACGCTACTGACGAAATCCAAAGTGGGGCACTCACAGTCTCGATAATTAGACCTATGCAGAGCAAATAACCAATGTATCAAGAGACGTACGCTTCAAAGGGTTTCGGAAGCAGACAAGTTTTGTTTTAGCTGCATTAACCGTGAATAAATTATCAGAAAACCAGTCCATTACTCGTTCTATGTCATGCTGCAATAACCGTACAGAGTGGTGAAACTCAAGGTGACTAGAGACTAACACACTGTCATCTGCGTACTGAAACATTTTGCAGGAATAAAGTCTTAGTGAGATATTATTAATATAGAGATTAAACAACAAAGGAGACAAAACCGAACCTTGTGGGACACCAGCTTTGAGCCTTGAGTACTTATGAAATTTCCTACCGACACAATTTGCGAACGTTCAGAGAAGAAACTTTGGAGTATGCTAAAAAAAAGGGACCGCAGAAGCCGTGCTCGTAAAGTATATGAAGCAACACTTTGTGGCTGACCGTGTCAAACGCTTTAGCCACATCCAAAAAAATAGCAGAAGAACAGAGGTTACGGTCAAATGCCCCGATGTAATAGGTCTGAAAAATCTTCAAGCAAAAACTGCGTGCCCCTGCCTACAAACCCATATTGGCTGCGTGACAGTATGTCAAAACTCTTAATATAACTGGACATTACAATGTCAAGATGTTTTTCTAGTATCTCCTCGATGCAGGGCACGATAGAAATAGGACGATAGCACTCTAGTTTATTAGGTGATCTTCCCTTGAAAATTGGTTTTACAAGTGCGGTTTTCAAGCTCGTGGGTATCAACCCAGTTATCAAAAATCCATTTATCATTGTAAGAAGAACATGCTGAATGTGCTCAAAAGTGCGGCAAAGGTCGGTAACACGAATTCCATCAGCACCTGGCGCTTTGTTGCGCTTTAGTGAAAACATAATTGCGCGCAATGCAGCTAGATCAAGGTGAGGTAAAAACGCAGATGCCGACACCCTATGAGCTTGTGGGAAGAACGTGAGCCCCTCATCTCTAGTAACACCTGAAGAGGCCGCAAAAGTTCATTGAAGTCGTTGACAACCGTCTGTAAGTTTGGGCCGAAATGCTTTTGTAAGTGGTCGTAAAGCGATTTTTTTTTTTTTGCAGCATGCCCTTTGAATGAGTTAATCAACTCCCATGTTACGCGTAGCTTTGATCTCGACTCAAAGAACCTTTTTTGATAGTAACGACGCTTAGCTGATCTTATCATCGCGTTCGCTCTGTTCCTTGCGCTTTGATACTCTGCCCTCAAGTTTGGGTCGTTTGGAGCACGGCGGGAAGCGTAGCCACGTGGCGTCCTTGCTTTTGGACTGCAGCCTTAATATCAGCCGTAATCCAAGGTTGATCCGACCGTTTCTTGAAATAAACAACCTTCCTCGAGTCACGATAAAACACATGAAAAACCTTGACGAAGTCCGTATAAATATTGGCGGGCTCAACAGAGTCCAAAAATCCATCCCAGTCGAAGGCAGACACAAAGGCATCAAGTTTTGCTGTGTCAGTAATCGAAACAAACGAACTTGCTGGTATGCCATTTCGATTCCCTGCCGCCTGCTTATCTAATCGACAGCCGACAAAGTAGTGGTCGGCTAACTTGCGTGCGATGACAGCAGACTTTATTGTGGATTCGGGAGCCCGTATGTTTATATGGTCGATGTTAATCGACCATATAAACAATTAATGATAATTTTATTATTATTATTATTTTTTTTATTATTTTAATTATCGTCTTTGATTCACTAACTTCCCTCGGTCCACTGAGAAGAAAAGTGAACTATCAAACTATTTTTGCTTGTATCGAAGCAAAAACGTTGCCGGCCCTACATGGGCGAAAAAAAAATATATAACGTTGAAATAATTGGCGCATATCTACGAAGCGTAGTGGGAAAATATCAATTCCCAATAAAACGGACGGTGACACTCGGAAATTCAGAAGGCGTAATATTATTCCTTAATATTCCCAAACATTCCCTAGCGGTTTGACCATTTGCTTAGCACAATGCACTTATAAGTGCTATAAAAGAAGAGATTGTCATGAATGGTGCCGGACATTTTCCGTCCAAAGGAGATGATGTTTTCAACCTCGAGTGGAATTGAAAAGTGCAAGAAGAGTTCTAACAAAAGCCCTGGTGCTTGCCCGTAAATCTGCATAGAAGTAATATCATACCATTTCATGAAGCAATGTTCTATATAAATAATTGGTTAATTAAGAATATTTCCCATCAAAGTGGTGAAAGAGAAAGGTTAGTTATTGGAGCACTTGACTCGAGGACACAGAACGAGCGCAGAGTCAAATTATCTTTCCTCCCGTTTCTGTTCGCATCATAGAGTTATTAGAATGTACGCTAACCGTTCAAATGGCGCTATTGTGCTGTGGCAAATTGAAGCCGACAGCAACCAGTCGAAAATTGACTTCTTGTAATGCATTTATATGGGAAAAAGTGAGTGCATTTACTCCTTCCGCTCGATTATAAGAGCAAATATATGTATCGTTCTTCTAAGAACGACAAATAAAGCAGTCCGTACACCTGGGTCGCTAAACTCGTCAAGCACAACTTTGTGCCCGAAGTTTGCGGAACGCGCTAATTGGACTCTCGCGACGCTGACGTCGCGCCGAGCGAGGTGTCAATCATTCGAACGCTCATTTCTTTGAGAGGGGCAGAATGTAGCAACGTTCATCGAGGCGCGCGTGCGGCGCGTGAGGGGCGCGAGGAGCCCGCTGATTGAACGGCTTCGCCGTTGACGTAGCGCCCGTTTGTCCCTACATCCCTACGCCAAGCTAAAATTAATGCTTTGCAGATTGTCCCTAGGCGACCTGTTGACGCTCATAATCCTTCCGAAATTTGTGTAAAAAAGAAACCTCGTTTGTCGAAGTTGTCGCTGACGTCAAAGTGACGTTTCCGAACTTTGCGAGAGCCGTGGTTTGAGCTCGAGATCTTCGCTTCCGGATCGAGGCGAAGTTAAACTTTTTCAACATGGCGGTGCCGTACGCTGCGGCCGAGCTTATCTTCCGCCACCGTCGGCTCGCTACTGAGACCACCGGGGAAGCCTTTCAACTCCCTGGCGACGACTTTTGGCGACAGTACCTGCTATCGAAAGCCGTTGTGCGTTGACTCTGCGACGAGCTTCGTTCGGCGACCGGACTTAGAGGCGGCGGACAATCGCGTCTACCGTGACCGTGGAACAACAAGTTCTCTGCGCGCTCCGGTTCTTCGGAACCGGTAGCTTTCAAGGAATGGTGGCAACTGACGAGCACCTGTCAGTCTCCCACATGACTGTGAGCCGGGCTGTCAAAGTTTTTGCGGCCGCCATCGTTTTTTTTTTTTTTTTTTTTTTTTTGTAATATCCGGAGAGGTACTTATAAGCTGGGATACAATTCAGAATGTTGGAAAACAAACAAGAACCTGGGTAATTCTTGGGAAGGGTCGAGTCTCCCGGCAGCCGGCAGAATTATTTCCCCGAAATTCTACTGGCAGTCGTCACTCATTGGCGGTCAAATCAGTTAATGGAACGACGTGTCATCGACAGATCGTTTCATCGGCACGCGATGTAATCACATGAAAGAGATTTTCTTCCGTTAGAGGTATATACACCATTAAGCATTTTCACACCTTTATAAATGTAAGTGGGGTGTCCCATAACTAACACCCTAATAAGTGTAGTGGTGGACCTTATAAAAAAATGTAGACCCCACACCTCTAAAAATGTGTGATTTTTAAACATGTTTCTTAAAACGTGTGATAATGCACTACACCTTTTTATAATTATAAAGATGCAAAACTACAATACCCCTTCTCGGCAGGCACGTAGTGGGGGGACGGGAGCCATAAGGCCCCCCCCCCCCCCCCCCCCGAAATCTTCCATTTTGCTGGGGCCTCCTCTCCCCCTCCCCCTCATAGAGCACTTTGTCATGGGCGCCCGCTCCCCCCCTTTAACAAAATTCTGGCTACGTGCCTGCTTCTCGTCAAGGTGTGATTACCACAGTACATTTCTTCTTCGGGGTGTACACAGTGGCTCGGGACCCAATAATATGACCGAACAAATAAATTACACAAACGAGTCGCCGAAACAGCACGTTGCTTGTTGGCGAGTGTCGAGGCAATTTCGGCCGAAAACCGGCTTCAATATTGGCCGGATGTACGGTTTTGTGCTTCGTCCCGACATCCGGCAGGTATGGGTGTACCGATGCAAATAAACGATCTATGTCTAATAGCACTGGCACCACTGATTTCTTAGGAGGCTAGATCGCAGATAGAGGCCTGGATTGCTGGGGTCGAGCGGCACCACCGGCAGTCATCGCTTGACACGATGTAATGCATGCTATAGGAGAAACGGGGAAACTCAATTTTATTACGTTAGTAGGTTGTTCTCTACCATGAAACTGCTATCGTGTTTCCGCAAATAACAGTTAATATTGTGGGCAAGAATATTAAACGCGTTAGAATACCAATCTTGTTGAACTAAATGTTGTGTGGTTGAGGGTCGAGGGAAACTTTGTTGGGCGTTAACTGTGATGTTTTTAACGAGACAAGGGCTACCGAGAGTTATTGTGGAGTCATCCGTGATTTCGGAGTCATCAAAGCTCAGCAAACGATAAGTTAGAAGGCATTTACTGGGGACATTCGCATCGTTTTAACCGCTCGTATATAGTACTTCATAATGAAAGCATTTTCTTTGAACTGCTGTGAGGGCTTCCGTGACAAACTGAAACTCGGAGCGTGCCGTTCAATTTCTGAACGTGCCATTTATTTAGCAACCGAAGCAGGCGACGTCAGTAAAGTATATGGTGCTCCGGCCAACTTTTTTTTAATTGATGTTCAAACGCTTGACAAATGTCTATTTTATCTCAAAGAACCTGGCATAATCATCGCAGCACGTCATAAAATGCTGGCCCTCGAGCACCGCGTACAAGCTTCCAATTTTTGTGTGTTTCTCCCTTAGACTTGCGTCAAAAGTCAAATTTGGGGGTTTTACATGCCAAACCTACGACGGGCATCTGGCACGCCCCGGCGAAGGACTGAGGATTAATTTCGACCACCTGGGGATCTTTTGATGTGCAACCGAAAGCTCGGTTACACGGCGCCTTCTCCGCAATAAGCCTCCGTCATATTGCGGGCACCTTGGTCGGGATTCGAACCCGCCACCTGGGGATCTGTAGGCCGGCGCTCTCGCCTCGAAGCCACCGAGGCGGTTCCTTAGACTTGCGTGTGTTGCCTCGTGGTGTAATAGGCCAAAACAACAAGGACGAAAACGAAGGCAGAAGTAGACAGGACGCGGCGAATTGCCTGTCGTCAAGCAATGGCCGCCGGTGAGGCCAGTGACGGGCTCCCGATTCGCGATCCAGACTTGCACTGTGAGAATTCTAATGCATTACACCCGCGGAGTGCTGCACGGAGAACAGGCCCCGAACGAACTTGCCGAATGCACCGAGTGCAGACTGATGCTGTCGCCATAGATGTTGTAGAAAAGTACCCACCTCAAACCGAAACTAGCGCCTTTCTGTTCGACGTGATGGGTGGGAATGCGAGAGTGCCCAGTCGCTGCCATCGTTTATCTGTAAACGTTGGTTGCTGCAACGTGGAACTTACATTTGCGACAACTTCCAATTAAGCAACTTGGCTGTCAGAGATATCTACAGACGGCGTAAGTTTCCGAAACCGGCTGACTACGAAACAGCATACACTTGAGGAAGTTGATGGCACTGTACGCGCAAGAGCTTGCTTCGTTTTAAGTATAGTATTATGAGTGAACCACTGAAAGGATACGGCTTAAATCTAGTTCTTTGGAACATCTAGCAATACGTTTCGTAAGACTTTTTATTTCCCTGGTGAGGGCATTGAGAACGAGAGCTTTCTCAAAATAAAATATGACGGGGCAAGATAGCTGCCGTTCAAATACGACTTTGCTTGAGTCTCGGGCAACGTCTCTATGTTTAGCCTTCCCGGATGCTGAGTGAATGCGTCACAGGTTTCTGCTGTGGGAGCTTTGTCGAAAAATGTTTCACTTTTCACCCATACACAAATGATGCTAGATCTCGCGGCCTCTGTGGTTGTCCTGGGCCTTTCATTACACACTGGTAGGTTTCAGCGTCTGTACGGTTACAAAACGACTCAAATTTTGCAACTAAAACACGGGCCGTCGATCCCTCCCTTCGTGAAATATTAGACGCTAACAATTCAAGCTCGCGCTTGAGTATGTGGCCCGCGGGACGTGATTTCGAGCAGAAAACCAACTTTTTCTTTCAATTTCACTGTGCGAATGCCGCATCGCAGCAGACGAACCCTCGTCGTCTGCTCTCGCTCCTTGCCTGAGCGAGGCATGACGGGATTGTCGGCACTATAGAGAGCTCAAAGACAACGTACAGCGAGCAGCGTGAACGCTCGCCTCCCCGCGCTGTCTCGTGCTCTCGTGCACCGCCTAGGGATCGCGGGGGATTTTTCGTCAAAAGTTGCGAAGTTGAGCGCGCGCAGGGAAGAGGAAACTTTGCGGCGTTCTTTAGGTCACTCCTCCCGCTACGACAAAAAGTGAAGAATGTTTTGCTCCGCGAGTTTAGCTACCCTGGATGGGATTAGATCAACTGCCTTCGTCGTCGTCTTTATTCGTGTTGCTCGTGCATCGTTGAGACTGCACAAAGAAAGGTACCTCTCCAGCAACACGTAGTTAAAGAATTGGGTCGAGGGTCCCATGGGCACGTGAGGTGAATATGCAGGCATTCGTACGTACCAAAGTTGTGCCTATTTCAAATACTCTACTTAAGATACTGTATTTTAAATACTTTTTGAAGAATCTTTGTATCTTGCAAATACTTTTGACCGAAATTATTTGAGACTCTATCTTAATTACATTTCTTAGTATCTTGTACGCATTATCTCAAATACATTTTTGACATTCCGCCATTTTCCGAGTTTTTCGGTATGAAGTGGCGTGGCACGAGCAAACGTGAACATTCTCTCGAGCAGCCAAATCCTGGTGCTAGCTCAGATTAGCTACGGTGACTTTGATTGAGCTCGTGAAAACATCGCTTTTTGCCGATTTTGATTCATATTTTAAATTTCAGGCCAAAGCTCGTACAATGAAGGTTTTCCACTCGCCTTCCCAAAGGCGCCTTTTGTTTCCTAGAGTTTCCCCCCAAAAAAATCCTCAAACAAAAGGGGTGGTTTTACGGAAGTAAACATTGTGACACAGAGGCGCAACGCAGACTGGGAAACGACCTACGACAACAATGCAGACTTGAGCTTCAAAAAAATAACTAATAGAAGAAAATAAGAAGTAGATACAAAAATAAGACTTTTTTTTTTTTGACAGTTCGGATTTTATTGCTCTCGCGAACACTGTCTGTAAGTGATCATTGTTAAGCAGAGAACAGGACAGGAAATGAACTAAGAGCTGGATGACCACTCAAAATGTCAACAAAGCGCCCCCCAACGTTGAGTGTCTTTCTGGACGCAACCTACTTGGACAAGGTGCGACCACTGCCGCGGCTATTATGCGGGTTCTCTTTGTTATCCATTCACTCATATCCGTAACCTAAGTTCGTTTATAGTGAACTCCGGGAATATGGATTCTAGCGACGTGCGCCGGCAGTACGTGATATTCAGCGATATCACTATCGGCGAGGCGCCCTGTCCCGTTTGTCGTCCCCACACCTTGGTGTTTACCCAACACAAGGCCTGTGCATGTGCTTACGGGCCTTGTGGGAATGTCCATGACGTTAGTGCCGGATCTCTCCCGAAAGCAGTCGTCAGAGGATGTGAGCTTGACCCACTTCGGCTTTTGTGCTTAGCTGAGGACCGTGCATGCTGCATTGTTCATGCAAGCAGGAGTGGTAACAAAAGACCCCCTCCTCCCCCTCACCGGAGAACACGAACTCTAGTCGAACGCTGAGGCCGCATTCGATCAAGTCAGCCGAGCGCCGAGTCACTGTTTTTGTTGTCCCCATCCGTGTAGTTCTAAAGCTAACCGCTTGGGGTGCCACGGTCTGACCTCCTCCCCAAAGCGACTTTTCTTTTTGTCATAGAGATGTTTTGTAACATTATCAGTGATATTGCCACGCGCGTAGCAGAGCGAATGCGTCTCCGAATGGTTGCCGCGCTTGGCTTTCGCGCGGAGGCTCTGCGTTCGATTCCAGGGAGCTTACTTTTTTTTTTTATTTATTCTTTCAGCTTGACGTTCTCGCAAGGTGAAAACCTTGTCGTCTGATCGAGTTACGAATGTTCTACGCGCCGAACGTTCTACGCCGAATATTCCAGAAATCCACGCGGGTGCAAAAGGTGCTCCGTGTGGCGGTCCAGAGTCAGTCTCGCCCACCGTGGTCTCGCCCCAGCGCTCGATCGTGCTGTTTCGCCGACATCGACGCTAGTCTTTCTCTATATTGTTTTGGCACAAGTTCGCCCCATTAAACGTTTAGTTTCTTCAGTTATTCGCCGCCTCATCATTTTTCATTCGTGACAATATCCTGCTCCTTAGAATATGACTGCATAAAATAAGCGTAGGATGCTTTTTTTTTTTTTGTTTTGTGTTGTTGCGTGCTAATAAACCATTCCGGTAAACCAGATTTGCGCAGCTGTATAAGTGTCGTTGTCAATGACGTCGATACAAATTAAGCAATGCGGACGTATCTTCAAAAGTAACTGAAATACATTTCCAAGTATTTGTACTCTACTCAAGATACTTTACAGTGAAAGTAACTTGAGTAGTATTTTAAATACTTTATGAAGCAGCTATTTAATAACTTAACTTACATACTTTTATCGAGTATTTTGTCCAACACTGGTACGTACAGATGGTTTACGCCGGCGAGGGAGCGCATTGCGTAGACGCGTATGTGTGTGTGTTGGTGGAGAGAAGCGATCGGTATGAAGGCGGCCCTGCCGGCGTTGATGTCCTTTGGACGGTTGCGGTGAATGAGAAACAAAGTTGCTCGTGCATCGTTCATATTGATACAATATCCAGAATAATTCGCACGTACTATAGGTAGTTTGTAACATTCCTCAGTCAGGCAGACGAAATAATTGGTCAGTTGCGGCGTTTTTCTTTCCAATTCATCGCATTAAAATCAGTACTAAAACGGTTTCGTACATGTATTTATATGCACTGTCGGACACTGCTAGCGCGAACACGACGTCGGCGCTTTGTAACATGGGATATATACGTGCGAAAGGAACTAAGTACATCTGCGAAACTATGAAAGACGGCCAGAACTACGCAGTATCAGTTTCTCCCCGTGCATGTACGATCAAAAAAAAATTGAAGGCAACGTATAATATAGTTTGATTTTCAATAGTAAGAACTGCTTTATTCTTTCTCCTCTGCGAAGATGCTTGTTCTACGTTCAAAACATCACCCACGCGCTCGAAATCTTTTTTTAACAAGTGCCTTATAAAAACTGCCCGGCATAGAAAATAATAGAAAGAGACACCTTTCATAGCTTACGTATTTCATTCTTTACGTTTTGAATGTTTTAACTGCTCGGTAAGAAGCAAGACGGGGTCATTTTGATATAGTGACCGGACTTGCACATTTGCAATATATAAGCGTCATCGGAATGCTGGTGAGCCTTGAGCTCAATCTATATTCCTTTCAATATTTATTTTGCTTAGAACAGTCGTTTGTTTTCACGAGGCTGCTGTGAAACAGATGTTTGGGCCTGAAATATAGCGAAGGTAAACGTCGTTCTCTGATCAAGAAAAATACGCTAATTAGAGCAATTACACTTTCACAATATTAATAAAGATGCATACTATTCAGTACGACCCAAATAACGAAAGTGTTCTATGTTATTTTCCGGCGAAGAGACAAAACGCACGTGCGTTTTCCCATCGGAATGCACAGGAGCACCGCAAAAATAGACTGTTTGCCGACTGCTTCAACTTGCATCCCGGAAGTCGCATAGACCCTTGCGCCAGTTGAACATCTGGCGTACATTCTGAGAACTCTATGGTTCGCATAAAACCACTTCTCAATGGCGCATATCTACTTTCTGTTATTTTAAGTATGCCATAAAACGACTTAACTACAATAAGGAAGTTTGGAGTTATTATTTCTAGGTTCTGATTCAGTCAAGTTAACTGCTGCGCACGATCTCTGTGGTAAATTATGCCACCTTTGTGGTGGTAAATTACGGAAATGTCTACTTTCCAAGACCAATTTTCGATATTTAGGTACACTCTAAAAAAAGCCCGTGCGTGTACTTTTCCGCACAACACTCGGAGAGCCAATCACCGCTACTTACGGAGGCAGCTCAGCGAATGACGATGCGGAAACATATGTTTAGACCAAAAAACGCGGTCTGAGTTGTGGCATTAAGCAATGCAAAACGTCACGCTTGCATTGCTTAATGTCACAACTCAGACCGCGTTTTTTGGTCTAAACATATGTTTCGGCATCGTCATTCGCTGAGCTGCCTCCGTACGTCGCGGTGATTGGCTCTCCGAGTGGTGTGCGTGGAAGTAGACGAACAGACTTTTTTTTGAGTGTATGTCCTCTCCGATCTCGACCAATGATTGCGCCCGCTTGGCTGGTTCACCATCGCGCGCTCCCTGCACGTTCTCTCTAGGCCTGTTTCACTCTGCCACAGGGGCGAGGGGGGCGCTGTAGCGTCCGCGAGACCGACCACGAAAGAGCCCTCTCCGCTAGTGGCCGCGAGATGCGACCATTTAATACTGGCGTTGAGGCGGCGTCCTATAGCGTCTCATCATGCACGACACGCGGGCGTAAGCTATAGAGCACGTGACTATCATAGCCTCCTATAGACCGGCACGCTGTTTCCAAACAAGCCCGCGTTCGGCGTTCGGCCACACCAGGTGTGGGCACTGCGCGAGTGCAGAAACCAGATTCGCGTGAGGTGAAGCTTCTGCGCATGCGCCGTGGCGACAACAGCGCCACCGCAGAGGCGTGACGTCAGAGCCGCGTGTTGTTCTATACTGACAAAGCCTGGCTGAGAGCCGGGAGAAGCGGCCGCCGAAATGAAAAAGATGGTGCGGCAGACAACGGATGAGAGGAGAGCCACGTGACTGGTGCCCCTCTGCGGCGGGACGCCGAAACACACTTCTCCCGAGCGAACAAGTGTGTTTCGGGTCCTCGCCGCTGCAAAAGCTGTGCTCTGACGTCCAGTTTCCCCTAAAGTCCCTGGATAAGAGATTCCTACAAGTAGTGACATACTTTGAAGCGCCGACTGCGTGACGGTGCAGGTTTTAGGAAGCGAATGGCGGCGCACAGCAAAGGTTTGACCTGAATGCCGCCATTGTATTCCAGCGGAATGTGGTCTGTCATTTGTATTGGTTGTCGTTACTTGTAAAAGAAGTATCAAGGGACTTTCGGTTCCCCCAGAAATAGGGCTCTTCGATGCTCTGTACTACCAGTTCCTCGCACTCCAAATCTGCGACCGGGCACTCTATGGCTCCGCCGTCAAAGTGCAAAGCTTTGTGAGTATAGAGGAGGCTATGCCTCAGTGTTCTCTCGTCTCCTCTTTTCCCTCAGTTTCTCGTAGCATGCGTGCCCGCCAGATTAATCAATCAGCCGCCTTTCGTCTCCTTACCCCTCCCTCGGCGTATGAGCATGCATGTAGTGCAAGGCCGATGGCTGATCGTTCCAACGAGCACCTAACTTCCACCATCCTGTCAGCTTAGCGGTGAGTGGACTATAGCGAAAGACAACCTCTTTTCATAGATGTGTACGAACTTCGAAGGCAGCGAAGTTAAAGGTTCGTTAAGAGGGGGGCGTGGATTCTCACCGACGATCCGCTGGAATAAGAACAACTCTCAAAAAGAAGCAAAGTGGAATCCACAGCCGCTGTAATGCTGCCTAAACAACTGTTGCATAATACGAGCGCACGTGCGGCGGCAGACGTACTTCAACGGACAGCGAGACTGCTATGGATTCGAATTTTACTATACTCAGTTTACTTTTAATTAACTGAGTCTGAAGCAACCAAAGCTACAAGCGCCAGCTAGCCGGCGCTTTTCCTTTATAAAAATATATATCCACTTTCTGCAGGATTTCTATAGAAAATAGTGCATAGAGGCTATAAATGTTCTAAAGAAAATGCGTCAAATTTTCTATACACTGTCTATAGCTTTTTGATAGCTTTTTTTAGACTTATTACAAAAGATAGTGTATAGAGAATGCGTTGGAATTGTATAGAAAACGAATAGAAATTCTGACAACTTTTCTATCTCCTTTCTACACTGTAAACAGTTTGTCACTTTTTCGTGAAGAAAAAATAATAAACCCTGTACATTACCTTTTTTTTATGCTACATCAATTGAAACATGCATTCGCCATTTTCCGTGTAGAAATACGCTTACATCACGAAGACAGGCGCCACAAAGCACTCATAAGACTAGTAATTCAGTGATGTTCGCTGCTCCACCGCGTTATATAACACTTGAAAGGCAATCATTTCAACAACGACCACCCCAGAAGTTAAGAGGATTGCAAGTATGTTGCTTTTTTTCTTACCAATAATTCATACAAAATGTGGTTTCTTAAGGTCGGTGAACTGTATCTCCAACTAGTTTATAACATTGCAAAATTTGATAATTTTTTACTCAGTAGGAAAGGTAGCCAGCCTACACAATGAGGTTACAACTGGGAGATGTCGCCCCTCCGCACTGCATCTTATTATTTGATCAAGTATACCTTATAGAATTTATATAGGTATATGGGACAGAAAATCTATTGAGACGTGGCAATCGAAATTTTATAGCATTTCTATTGCCTACACTCCATGGACTTCAGTTGAATGAATGTCGGTAGACCAACTCTTGAAACTGGATACGACATGAGGGGATATCAAGTTAAAAGAGTCATTAAAATGTGAATAAAATTTCTAAAGGCTGCGTGTAACATATACAGAGTGTTTTTTTTTTTTTTATTCTTACACATTTGTTTAAAAAAAAACATGAAAGCTACACTAATCCAGTTTGTGCAGGTAGGTTATAAGGCCGGGCGGACATTATGTTGGTAGCTAATCTTTGCGATAAGTCGGCTGATTAATTAAAATTTGTTAATTAACTTTTTAATTAGTGGAAATAGGCATATGGTTTCAATTAGAAACTTGCTGAGCATCATCGAAAACCTTTCAATCAACTATTTTTAGAAGGATATAACGCCGGGGTAGCATTTGAAAGGTGTTCTGTAAAAACGCTCTATTTGGACGCGTTCCTAGATTTCGGTTTCTTATCGGAGCGCATCTACGCGCCCGCAATCCTGCTCCCCGGTGGTCGCGGCGTGAAGCCACCTCCTCGCCTCCCTCGTAGAATCGTAGAATGGAGGGAAGTACGGCGCATGTCTGTTGCGCGTCTCAGCTACTGGGGACCAGGACCGCGGGCGCGGTGATGCGCCCCGATAAGAAACCGAAATCTAGAAACGCGTCCAAATGGAGCGTTTTTACAGAATGCTGTAAAATGCTTCCCCGGCGTTATATCCTTCTAAAAATGGTTGATTTAGTGGTTTTCGATGATGCTCTACAAGTTTCTAATTGAAACCGTATGTCTATTTCCACTAATTAAAAAGTTAATTAACAAATTTTAATTAATTAGCCGACTTATCGCAAAGATTAGCCCCCGGCCGTATAACCCACCTGCACAAACTGCATTAGTGTAGCTTTCACGGTTTTTTTTAAACAAATGTGTAAGAATAAAAAAAACACCCTGTATATATATATATATATATATATATTCTTTTTTTTTTGTAAGGGCTGGTTTTGCGACATGCATTTCTAGTGCCAGCGCTCGTACTGCGGAAGAATCTTTCAAAGCAGCGACCTCGTGCTCTCGTGCTTGTGGCATTGGCTGCAGTCTCAGCTTAAGGTTGAACGGAGTATAACTGCACGTCGCGCGTTGGGACGCAAAGCAACTAGCACATGAAGGCAAGGAGTAAAATAAGCGTACTCTTTGTTGTGAAGGAGCGGACTATTTTTTTCTTTCCTTTCTCCAGAAATGCTTGCGTCTTTAACGGGATCCGAATGGTTCCAAACGGGGACGAGCGTGTGACTAGCGAATGAGGCTCACAGATTTGACAGGGGCATAGTACCCCCGGTCGGTTCGCGCTCGGCAACGATCAATCCACCGGCAAATACTCTGGATCGCCTTCGTGGTCAATCAATGGTGTTGCCGGAATCAACGAAATCAAGAACGGAGAATAACAGATGCTCTGATTCTTGCCAAACCAAGCACGCGACTGTGATGAAAGTAGCTTGTACGAGCTGGCGAAAAAAGTGTCTGACAGCTTGTTCGAGCCACAGTTGACAAGGTGAACACTGCTCTATTTTCTCTTGTGTTCTCCTTAAGACCTAAAACAGTACAGCTAAAAACGAATGCAATACATTATAAAGATTCCTATTTACGTTTTAGCGGTACTTAGCGAAATCAAAAACTTTTGATGGACCTTTTGAAGCGCTCATGTATAGCCTTTTGCCTCCCTCCCACTTCAGGCGAATGGAAGTACAGTGCAAATTTCTACAACGGAATTGCGTGGCTTCGACTGTTAGTAAATGCCGATGGTGGCAAGCTTATTGAAAAGCTAAAAATGATGTCTGCTAAGCCCTCAAGTGGATATTCATTTACAAAGAACAGTTAAAAATGCTGCCTTAGCATGGAGCAATTCAGAACATTCGAATTCCCACTCCACGTTTTCAGTCGAAATTATTCAACGCTGCAAACTCCACTTTAATTGCCCATTGTCCCGCCCACTGGTGTGGGATTGAACGCCAAAACGCCTGTGCGCAACCAGTTTCGTTGAAGAAGACTGGAGTGCTTTGACCATTTAAGGCACGGTTCTTTAATCAAAGAAGAACAACTTCCATGCCTGCGCTAAATACAGTTCTGAAATTCCATGCCAAGACTAACTTGAGGATATATGGTTTCCGTTTTATCTTCCCGAGAATATAACTTGGAGGTTTAAATAAACTGGCTTCGCCACTTTGGGGACACAACTAAAAACTCTTACCGGCAATTTTCCTTGCCTTGCTTCTTATTTCCTTCCACTTCGCTGAAAAAGGCCACGGCGCAGTACGTATACAGCTCTGCCAACTTGGTGCTCTCGCAGTCACCGTGTTTAGGCGCCTCTGAAAAAAGTGGAAGGCGGTCATTTTGGTTTAAAACTAAGCACAGAAGGGCGAGAACTCTGTTTTGTTCGTAAACACGTTTCAAACGTTTGAGAGAAGAAAATGTTTTTAGGACGACTTTTTTTGCGCTTATGTGGTTAAGAGTTACTATGCGCAAGCCCTATACTGTGTAACACTATAGTCACCGAACGCTTAAGAAACGCAAGGCGTGGCGAGCCCCGAGCATCTCATTATCGCTCCTCAGTCAATCAGAGTGCGGCATCGGCCGATACGAATGCTGAAGAACCAATCAGGAAACAAGAAGTGCGATTAACATATTAAGTCACGCCCCGCGTGTCTTAACCTACCGGTAACTGCAGTCACTGACAGTTTTGTGGGACACCGTGACCTCACGCTGTCACGTGCTGGTGTCACGTGACGGCATGCCACGTGACGTCAATGACGTTACGACGTTTGAGGTTTATCGGAGTTTTCACGGGCCAAGACCAGTAGGGAGGGGGACACAAAAGGCATTTCTGCTTGGCAGAGGTCTCTATAGAGGGACCTTAGTGCCTCCCCCCTCAGTTTGCAGCAGCACACACGATGTATATGCAATAATTAAGAGAAAAAAAAACATACACAGAGGCGCAAAGCCAACCTCTGACCCTTACATGCGCATTTTACATGTATACATTATCTGAGAAAACTAACTCGAAATCGTAAGACATACAAGAAAAGATAATTGGAACTGTTTTATCTTTAACGCCGTGAGGTCACGTGATGTAATCGTTTGGTTCCTGTCACGTGATGTCACGGTGTCACGTGGTGGTGGCAGTAACGTCACGTGGCCACCATCTTGCTGATGACGCCTCCCAATTTTAGCGCGACTTTCCAACGTCCGGCGATGCGCCCCTACCCTCGCCATATACGTGCTCTCCCCCTCTTGCGGATTTTTAGCCAATAAGCAGGTGTGCTATCGAGTCACTTATGGACGGACCCACGCGATGTCATGATCTTCGAGGCCCTAGATATACGCACTTAATAAAACATAAAAAGACACCTCTTCCAAGGTCCCTAGCTAACAAGTTCGATTTTTTTTTTTTTTTTTTAATTAGCACATTGAATTTTAGCTCCGGCGGGTGGCGGGGTTTCACAGAGTAACTGCCCTTTCTACACTAGCCACTCACGTGTGTATTGTTGGCGCATGGCCATCGGAGGGTGATCGGAGCAGTTGACTTCGAAGGCTCTCGCCAGCAAGTTCCGCATCACCGTAAGGTTGTGCGTCTCGTCGAATACGACGCACTTGTGAGTCGTCTGAGCTCGCTTGATGCACGCTTCAAACTCCCAGATGGCTCTGGAGAGAGGCGCACCGTGTTAGTTCGTCTCAAAGCATAAATCACGTCGCGGTATCGTGGAGTGAAATGTGCCAGATGTTTTAAAACGACAGTCGTTCGACTGCGTATGGGCGGCATATAAAAGGCTCACGATCAGAGGAATGCCTTGGCAAAAGCAACACACTTAAAATACTATAACATTGTATCTTCATACAAAAATATAATTTCACCTTAGTTGCCAGCACAGTGGAGGGAACATTTAGGTGATGACTCTCTGTCCGACGTGGCGACCACGTTATGTTCGGCGCACCGAGCGCTTCACTCGCACGGCGACAGATGGCGCCCAAGTATCGGGTCCCTCCCAAACCGGCCGCTCCAGTTGTTTCTCCCACTGGTCCCGCCATTCCCTCACTCACCGCTTCTTGCTGTACCTCACCACCGCCACGCCGCTGCCAAGTCGCCAGAGTCCTAAATCTCTGTTCTCTTCCTCCTTCTTCTTCTTCTTCTTCTCCTTCTCCTTCTTAGTCTTTTTCCTCTTCTTCTTCTTGTTGTACCTCACCACCGCCACGCCGCCACCAAGTCGCCAGAGTCCGTTTATCTGTGTTCTCTTCCTTCTTCTTCTTCTTCTTCTTCTTCTCCTTCTTCGTCTTTTACTTCTTCTTCTTCTTCTTATTCTTCTCCTTCTTCTTCTTCTTCTTCTTACTAAGGCTCACCTTCGTGAACGATGGTGGCACCTGTTATCGACACAGCAGCAAAGCAAAACACGAGGCCAGCCACTTGCCGCACACCACCACCACACCACCACACCGCGAAAAAGGCGACACCGTGGCCACCTCATCTCTTCCTCATCTCTAGGCAACCCCCCCCCAGGAAATTGTCAACCCGTGGCACGATTTGCGCTCTACCAAAGCCCAGCGAACCGCCTACATTTCCATGGCCGGTAACCCGCTATCCATCCCTAGGATTCCCTCCCAACATGTCTCTCGTGGGGAAGCCGTCATGATTCGGCAAATTCAGACAGGGAACCTACTGACACCGCATCTCTTACAGCGGTTTCGCGGGAACGACGGGGCGGGATCTTCCACAGCCTCTGGCATCTGCAAGAACTGCACCTCTAAGGCAGACCTGGTCCATCTCATGTGGTCTTGCCCTTTGTATGATATTTCACGACAACGGGCTTTGGACCACATCACAAACGCCCCAGTACCCGCATCCTTGAACGCCTGGGCATGCCCAGACACCACCATATCCCCCCAGCATGCTTTGGAGCTCAGAGAGGCACTACTCATCACCTTCATAAGAGACCCAACTGCGCCCCGAGTGGGGGACCGGCTCCTTCCGGCTACAGCCAAGAGGATACGGCCTCCCCCTCCCTCGTCGACGAAGGCCCTGAAGCCATGAAGTGTTGACCTCCCCCTCCTCTCCTCTTCTTTGGTCCCCGCTCCCTAATCCCTTATCCTCCTTCTAACTGACCACCGCAGCGCGCTCCACGGAATATAAGGTCGATAAACGTGTTTTCAATCAATGCAATCACCGTGGCCGGCAAGGAGGGACCTCATACGTCAGCGCTCTCTGCGGTGGCGCGTAACTAACTACTTCTGGTTTGAGGCTAGCTCTGAACACGATCTGGTCACTCACTCCCCGCGCGAAGAGCGGCCAGGGTCATCACCTAAATGTGTTTCTTCCACCGTGGTTGTCAGATTGAGTTGACACGCCCAGCGTACCGCTAAAACACAAAGTATAGACTTCAGAAATTGAAAGTATACGAAGTATGCTCAAGACATACTTTAAGTGTACCTTTTGTTTGTTAAAACTGAAACAGGGAAAAAAAAAAGTTGACTTTTTTTGTGCATTGATTCTTTACGAGGGATGCCTGAAACGCCAGGGGCGGTTTGCTGATCTCGCGGCCACGGCCGCCGTTGCGGCCAAGAGGGATTTTTATGGCACGTGACCAGCTCCACGGGGACAAGAAAGTACCTAGCGTCCCTGCCTAATGACAGTGAGATCTGTGTCGCTTTGAGTACAAAAGTTTAATTGCGCTCGCAGAAACTGACCGGAGGGGCTCTCGACTGGAGTTCAATTAATCGCCCCTTTATACTTTAGGAGCGGCAGGTAAGGTTACGACCACGGAAGGTAAATATGAGCCAAAATAAAAGAGAAATCACGCGGGAAAAAAGCGATGGCAGTATATTTATATACCTGCGCCAGCGACAGGGTTTCTGGTCTTCTGCTGTAGTCGAAAGGTAAGAGTGCCGGGACTTGTCGTCGCGGCGTGAAAATTCCGGGTTCCAATCGTCTCGCCAGCATTTTTTTTTTTCGCTTGTGTTTTACTTTTTAACTGTGATCCTTTTTTACAAATTATCCAAATCGTCCACTTGCACACTGCGCCTTACACGGTTTTTATTGTTTGTCCCACCTGTTGAATTGACACACCGGAACAAAAACATATGAAGCCAATATGTTTCGTTTTATAATGTTCAATCGTTTCCTAATGTTCATTAAAAGGAAGCCAAGATGACAGTATCGGTATGATTTTCACACAAATGGGGTGCGAGCAAGGCGTCTCTACCTAGATGACATGTTTCTAGGTTGGCACATATAGACGGAGAGTGTTGGTAAGTCTGCAAATCAGTCGTAGTCAGTCCTCCTGTCGGTCGGTATGTCGGTGGAACGGTTCAGTAATCGGTCAAGAAACTGTTGAAAGAAATGCAGGTGCTGCAGAACCGAAAATGGCGAAAACACGCAACGTTTTGGGACGCAAAAATACATTCGCTGCATTTAGGGAAACTAACTATTAAAATAGATGTTGAGCGAAAAACAAAAACTCGGACATAGCAAGGACGATTTGTAAAATGGATCACAGTTAAAAAGTAAGACACAGGCGCAAGATAACAAAATAAATAAAAAATAGGGACGCGATTTGAATCCGGAACTTTCACGCCGCGACGATAAGTCACGCGGCCCAAGACCCAGTCGAGTTACCGTATGGTAGCTTTTTGTATGGAGGCCCGCCAGAGTAAATTTCTGGAAATAAAGATTTTATTTCAATTTCAGGACTACAGTGGCAGGATCGGAATTTTGTCACTCGCGCAAATATATGACAATACTGGCACCGTTTTTATCTGGCGTGTTTTTTCTTTTATGTTTGCGCATATTTACCTTTCCTGGTCGTAACTTTACCTGCCGCTCCTAAAGTATATAAAGAGGCGGTTAATTGGACTCCACTTGACAGCCTCTGTGGTCACTTTCTGTGAGCGACGTTAAACCTTTGTACTCGAAGCGACAAGGATTTCACTGCCATTAGGCAGGGACGCTAGGTACTTCCTTCTTTCCATGGAGCTGGTCACGTGACATAAAAATCCCTCTTTGCCGCAACCACGGTCGCGGCCGCGAGAGGGGCAAGTCGCCCCAGGTATGGTTCATAAAGCCTTAGTGCAACAGTCTTTCTCAAAGAGAGACAGAACCAAGAAGCGAGCTACCTGTACAGGTCCCTTTGTGTTCTACCATCTTCAGCCTTTTTGTGACCATGATATACTTCGTTTCAGCTTAGGTCCGAGCGCGGCCGATGTTATAAGCCGAAGGGCCAATCAAACAGCGAAAGAGGCACAACGTCATGGCGTGCTTTCTGCAGTTGATAGGACCAGCCGGTATTCGCCATTTCTCTGTGCGTGCTCCTCTGCCGGCTAGTTCTACAAAGCGCAGAGAGCACGCCGTGACGCTCCGCTTTTTGCGCTCTGTGATTGGCCCTTCGGCTCATAACATAGGCCGCGCTCGGACCTAAGCTGAAACGAAGTATAGAACTCTTGTGTTTAATGGTGCGTTTCCACTTGCGAATTCGAGGGGGATCCGCACCGACGGTGAGTGGATTTTGGATCTGGGTGGTGAAATCCGGTCTCCGCTGCCTTAAATCTGGATCGATGCAGAATCCATATCTAGATTTTCCGACAATGAGAGTAAAATTTCGTCATCTGGCTCCAAACTCCGCTCGCCGCTGGCGTGGAACCGCCGGTGAATTAGCAGGTGTGAGCGCACCATAAGGCCACTCTTCAGACGCTGCAGTTTTATAGCGATTTATGAACAAATTTCAGGCATTTGAAGTATGTCCTTGCATAGTTCTTCGTAATACGCGTTTACAGCATTTACCGCTCATTCACACTGGAAGCGGATCCGCGTTCGCAAAGTGGTTGCAAACGCGGTTGTATTAAGATCCAGTACAATTGCACGCGCACTCGATGACATGAAGTGCGCGTGAAATTGTACTGGATCTTTATACAATCGCGTTCGCAACCGCTCTGCGAACGCGGATCCGCTTCCAGTGTGAATGAGTGGTAAGAGTTTCCACGTGGTATCAGGCTTATTTCTAAAAAAAATGCCTTGGTCAAACGCCTTTTCCGAGACCCAAGTTTACAAACCCTGCTTTCCGAAAACGTCTTGAGGATTGCAGGGGGGTAAAGGTGGGTGAGGAGGAGTGGCAAATCCCGTGCGCCGACACCCGGGGTCCCGAGTGAACGATCGCAAAAGAGAGCGACAGAACACGAGAGAAAGAAAGCAACGTTGCCATGGTAAACGCGAAGAGTGAAAACTCTCAGCAACATAAACAGTGATAATTTAACGTTGTAAACTAAATTCTGAACTATTCTAACGCTTATAAAAAGCAATAAAGTCATTACGCTGCATTAACTTCCCTTCTGTCGAAATCTCGGAAATCTGGTGGTTGCGCGGTTTCGTATTCCTCAACAGCGCCCACCCGCGCCCCACTGGCGAAGCCGGGTATATGGTTTAGTTTAGCGTTAAAGCAAGGCCGTACATTTGCGCGCTATGCAAAAAGAAAGCTTCGAAAGGAACGCGAATATCTTTCCACCGGTAAGTTCGTGGATTGTTGAAGTTCACGAAACTGCTCTGATGATGTAACCGTGTTTGGGACCCCGAGGGTCTGCCTGCATGATCCGCCGCTTGTAGCAGCCAGAATGTATGGGAAAATGGCGGAACTTTTCCTCCAGAGTTAGTATGTATGATCTCTATGGAGGATTGGGATGCGCAAAAATATTCTTCGAAAAAAAAAAAAGAGGAAAAAGGTAGCAACGGCACTTCTTCCTCCCTTCTACTGACGCGCCGCCAAGCGGACACGATAAGAAAGCAGGAACGAGACGTTTTTCTCCTCCAGACGGAAGAAAGCCTTCCGCCTCATCTTCTTTCGGTTTCGTTTTCCACGCGTGTCGCGCGCATTGTTTAATAAATGCTATTGAGTTGATTCAGCTTTAGCGGCCCTGAAGGCCACCTGTAGTTCCGTCTCCCAGTCGAGACGTGCAGAACATTTTGGTTGCATGAACGTTTTTACCATTAATTTTATCAAACCAGCCAACGAAGCCGTTAGAAACCGAAGTTCCGGAGCATCACTACGTACACTGGACTAAAATGGCCGCCTCCGATTGCGGAACGTCGTTTAAACTGGGGATGTCGCAAACCGGTCAAGGGTCGAGTTCTCCGGGCTCGATTTTTTCGAACTTCTTGTGAAAAGTTCGACAAAGTTTCATCGACCCAGGTCCGACTCTATACTCATGCGTCGCGCGTCGCGCGATGACAGCGCAGTAGAGGTTAGTTGCACTATCACTCCACGGGGCGCGGTGCCGCCGGGGCTGAGATGCGCTCCGATAGCATACCGTAACTTGAAAACCCGTCGACTTTGTGCGGTTTTTCAGAAAGCCGTAAATTGCTTCGCGTGCCTTCTATCGTTGTGCAATTTGTTGATTTAGTGTTTTTCGATGATGCTGAGCAATTTTCTAATTTGATCCATACCCTTAAACACAATATTAAAAAAAGTAATTACGCAAAAATAGTTAACAACTTAATTATCCTGGACCTTAATAATTTCCCTAAATGGGCTAAATATATATATATATATATATATATACAGGGTGCTTTTGTTTAGCTGTACCAAATTTTCAAAAAAAAGGGAACGTGAGACAGAGCAATTTTAGCCCTGGGGAAGTGTTAGTGGCCATGGCGGCCTCTAGAAAAAGGTTGAAATTGGGTAATTAGTTAGCTAATTAACTAAAATGTTTTCATTGACTTTTTAATTTTTCACTTGAGGGCACATAATGTATTTAGAGGATTGAAGATCGGCCACAGTATGGTCTCGCCGTGTCGTCAAATATGGATTCGTCATTATCGCGGCCGGCTCGCCTAAGCAAATGGACGCGGCCGTGATAATGACGAATCGCATGCCCAGAAGGGCGGAGCGATAACTCTACCGGCGCTCTTTCCTGTTTAGCTTCGGTTTGACGCCGTTTACCAAAGTGACAGTCCTCGACCCCGTAGCGCCTACTAGGAATTTTTTTTTTTATCAAAATTGGACAACACGGCTAGACCATACTGTGGCCGATCTTCAATCCTGTAAATGCAATAGGTGCCCTCAAGTTAAAACTTAAAAAGTTAGTTAAAACATTTTAGTTAATTAGCAAACTCGTTACCTAATTTTACCTTTTTTATAGAGGCCGCCATGGCCACTATACTTCGTTTCAGCTTCCGTCCGAGCGCAGCCGAAGCGAAGTGTGGCCGAAGCCAATCAATAGGTCACGCGATCTCGCCTGCACTTTTGTATCACTCCGCTGCGCCGCTGGTCGTCCGCGCCGCCCGCGCTCGCCGAGTATTTCGTCTGCTACGGCTGTATCCACTGTATCGCCTGCAACGGTTTAAAAAGTGCCCTTTCACGTCCTGAAAATTAGTAACAGGGGATGTCAATACGTAGGCTGGCCGCTGGCGTTTGTGTCCGAGCTTTCCGCCTGTTCGGCATTTCGGCATAGTTTCGAGATGTAAGTACACATTGCAAGGTGCACGATGACCCGGCCGTTGATGTTTCCTTGTATTGTCTGGATACACCAGGGCTCGAGGCGCAGCACTCTCCACCAGCTTCTCGGCGTTCAATGTGATAGGCAGGTGAAGGGGTGCCTTGATTTCGCCACGTATCAATGAATTGTGGTAACCCGGACGCTTTTCTTGTTTACAACGCATTCGCGGTACGACGCGACCGGAGTCTCCTGCCGAATTTGAAAGTAAACATTCGTCACGACCTCTCGCGCCTGACGCGTAAGCGTGCTTTAGTGAAAGGACGTTTTGAAGCGACTCTGTGAGGAAAGCAACGAAGCACATGATTTGGCCATTACGGTATGGTGCCTGGATCGCGTCTTTGACTGGTGTGTTTACCGCGGCCAAAAAAGTGGTCCCTCGATTTCCGCCTGATGACGTCATAGAAGTGTCATGCTGTCGCCGGTCGCGACCCTGGTGGCGTCCCAACAGTTATGGTGTATGTAGCAGATGCCTGTTCTGCTGCAGGTCGCTTTCCACTGTGACAGTTCACGGAAGCTAGTGCAGCCGGAAGTTGGGACGCCTAACGGGACGCCGTGACGACAGCGACACTCGCGTTCGCTCGTGCTTTTTGCCAGCATTTCTACGGTCAACCGCCAGGATCGCGACAGGCAACAGCGTGGCACTCGCGTCATTTGTTGCCACATCGGGACCACTTTTGATGTATGGGCGGGATAGGACGCTAAACACACCAGTCGAAGACGCGCTCCAGGCACCATAATTACGGGAACGATTTCACACAGAAAAACCAAGCGCTGCAGCCGTGTTGCCAGCGGATGTACGTGTTTTCACCAAAACACGTGCATTTACATATATTAATAAAAACATAAACTTCAGATATCTAATTCCTTTAGTTGCAAATCACTCTCGGCAGTACACATCTGGATTATTGTGTAATGTTTAGGCACAACACAGCTACGTAAAAAAAAAATACTTTTGCGGACTAGTTTGTGGTGCGTAGGAATGCTCTTCTCGAAGTTGCGAACCGTCCCTCAGCCTTTCGCTGCGCTCGGACGGAAGCTCAAACGAAGTATAACACTTCCTCAGGACTCAAATTACTCCATCTCACTTTCCCTTTTTTCGAAAATTTGGTGCAGCTAAAAAAAGCACCCTATATATATATATATATATGTGTGTGTGTGTGTGTGTGTGATCTAAAGACATCTACGCGCTGCACACCTTCAAAACTTTGGTGCGGCGTGGATTCTTGATCGGTATCCAAGCGCGCAAAGGCACAAAGATGCAGCACTCGGCATGCCAAGGAAGCTTTGATTACGTCGCAAGACCGGCAACACTTGCTATCGACGAGTTGCCCCTTTACATACGGCTTCACGCACATTGCACTCGCAAATCTCATCCAAATGGCGCCGATTCTTAGTCGGACGTGCGAAGGCACAGAGACATAGCACGTTGGCGTGCCAAGGAAGCTTTGAACACGCCGTGAGGCCGGCGAAACTTGCTTTCGACGAGTTGTGCCGTTTTTCTGCGGCACTGCTCTTTAGTAAAAATTGCCACGTGTTCTCAACGGCAAGTATCACGCCTCACACAGGATCTTAAAGAACGTCTTTGGCGAATGACGACGAACGAGTAGAAAACGTGTCTTTAGAAAGCTGCCGCCGGCCTCTGCAACGCTAGAAAAACGGAAAAACAAAAATCGGCATGCAAGATGGCCGTCCGGTGGCCGCACTTGCGTAGCGGAGATGCGCGATCCAGCACTTGTCATTGAGATCAGTGGTCGAACCAGTCGAATCTGGTTAAAAGTTTGAAGGTTCGTCGAATCAGTCGAACCCCGAAAGTACGACTTAAACATCCGGTTCAAGAAAAGTTCGAGGCATCCCTAGTTTCGACGTTTCCTACACGTAATCACTACCTACATAGTGGTGATGGGGCAGAGCAGACTACTTCAGTGGAAACCGAAGGGAAAGAGGCAGAAAGAAAAATATGGGAGGTAAGAATCCAGGAAAAATCAGCTCAACAATATACAGGACATAAAGAAAGGACATAAGACAGGAAAATGTGTTTGACAATTCACTTGTAAGTACTTTACTGTTTGAAGCGGGAACACGAGTTTTGAGGACGAGGACGTATAGGGCTAAATTCCAGGAGGCAGACACATCATGCATTGCCTGCCATAATGAGAGCGAGACACTAGAGCACTTGGTTTTGAAGTGCATGGGGCTTTGCCCTGCCTTCCCTATAGGTGTAACAGATTTGGTTTGGGCTCTGGGTTTTGCTGGCGACGATGGAAGAACGGAAGAGAAAGGGATTACAGTGACAAAGAGGCGATTAGAAGGTTGGTGGAAATTATATATAGAAAATCGAATGATGCACAACTAACAAGCACAGCTGGGGACAGGCGGGACAGGAAAATCAATATATACTGTAAAAAAAAAGTTTTTTTTTTTTTTGGGGGGGGGGGGGGGGGGGGGCGAAGCTTCTTAGGGTCTAGCCCTGTCCTTCCGTCCGGCGTCCGTGCTCACAAAAAAAGAAAAAGATGTTTGCGCAGTCGGCAGGATTCGAACATGTGCGGGGAGACACCAACGGATTCCCACTACCATATCTCAGAGCCCAATGGGCTCTGAGATGTGGTAGTAACACAAAAGCTGGGGTTTCTGTCATGGATGAAACGTTGGATGTAGCCGCTCAAAGTCTATACAGGAGAGGGCGCTGCGGTGAAATGGGTATTTAATCGCGTGAAACTTTGCATGCATTGGCTCAACGTTTATAGACGAGAGGGCGAGTTTCGGTCAAATGTTCAAATGCGTATATAACCACGTTCCACACCACACATTCTCTTTCTGGCATGGGGCGTTGCCTTCAGCGGTGGAGATGCGTTCGCACGGCTTCTAGCGGATCCAAGCTGATCCGCTAGAGGAACCACTGGCTCTGCATTTCACCGACCATGAGGCAGTAATAATGAAGTCGAAACGCAACCCGGAACTCAGTACTACCTATGAGCAATAAAAAAAAATCAGTACCATCAGCACTACCTATTAACAATAAAATCAGTATCATCAGCAACACCAGAGCTTCGACCCAATCAACATCAGTAACCACGTGGAGATGCGGTCTTTTTTTTTTTTCTTTTTCATTTTTACATTGCACGCACGTCCAGCCTCAGCGAAAGCGGGCGTGCCTTTAGTCCATCGTAGGGTGAGGCGAAGTATGTAGGCCTTTGCAAAAATCGCCTTCTGCGCTGCCGTCTTTGTCTGCTGGGCTGTGGAACGCCTTCTGACTCGTGCGCTGTTGCTCTGTTGTGCGATATATCAGACGCTGCGCGTGCGTTCACAGCTCAATGACTCAGCATATTTCGCCCAGGTGATGAGCGATGGAAAGGTCTATACTCGAGGGCAACTTTTCTTGGCAATGCAGTCAGGGTACGGGAAAGTGTGCACCCTCCCATTTTGAGCGCTGAATACCAATAAAGCTGTGCGCGCTCTCCTCCTCTCCTCGGAATTACCGAGCAAAGTTGTCCCCGAGTATGGGGTACATCCATAAGCTGTCAGGAAGCAAACCAGTGTGGACGCCGAACAATGATAACCTAGAGGCACGGAGCCCCAAGGAACCAAGAGGTTAGCATCGCGTCTATTGGCCAGTATATGCTACAAAACCTGACAGAACGCCGTGTACGTTTTTTCCCTCTTTTTTTGCTCCTATGTGCGTGGATCGTATACTTTATATGTGGATATATTTGTGTTCTAGGGCAAACTTTTCGCTAACCCATCGCGAGGTAAAAACATGAAGCAGTACTTGTTGCACCCTGCACTTGCCAATGATGCAGTGTCGTAGCGGACATCTTAAATATTAATTTTTCTTTTTTTAACGGAGGTAAGATTTATTTGGATGTTGTTGTGCTGGGATTCCCCTTTTTTATTTTGAGACGTTTGGAGTACGATATGATAAATGCAGAAGACATAAAATATATGGGGGGGGGGGGGGGGGGTCTCTGCAAAATCAACGTGGCACTTCTGTCAACTGGTTTCACCCGCCAACATCGGGGGTTTTAGATGAATTGAAGAGTAGTTACTCCGGACTGTTTTCATATTACGGTTTAGAAGTGCGAGTTAGAGCATAATATAGTATATAACCTCGCCGTGAGCACAATACATATATTCGTTGAAGATACACGAAGTAATAATATTAGTCGAGAGCGAGATCTCCGTAAGACTCGGTTTTAGCTGTCGGTGACGGGTACCGGACATTTCATCGAACGCCGTTTCCTCGAAGAAGTGGACCTTTCATTGAGTGCCGGTTCATCGAACGCCTTTTCGTCGAATCGCTTGACACCGTTTCATCGAATTTTACTTCACCGAATTTCGGAGCATTATAGTGCGTTTTAGATTATTTGCTCTCTCTCGTCTGAGTTGTTTCCATGCTGCTGTCGAATCACCAGAAATAAAATAACTACCCTGGACACTATTTCACCGAAAGTTTGGTTACTGAATCATAGAAGATAACAAAACTTAAAGTGGGCAGTAATCAGTGTTTTCTGTTTCCAGGAAAGATAAGCGGCTGTACTCTAGTTCCTATTTGTTCAGGCATAAACGGTAGATCCCAGTGATGTGATTGCTGCGCCAATTGCGCTGCGCCAAGGGGCTAACCCTGCTACATCCTGCTACATTTTGCTAAAACATGGGTACTCTGCGCCAAGACTGCGCCGAAAAATAAAAATCGTTCGTTTTTCAATACCGAAACTAAACTGAGCAGCGTATTGAGCTTGCGTGTGTTATGCGGCGCAAGCGGCCAACCGACACAAGTACCCTGCATCAATTGTCCATCCGGTCCTGCGTGGTTTTCCCGCCCTCTGGCGTTTCACGCTCTCGCCGTCCCGTGGATCTCGTCTCGCGTCTTTTTTGTATAGTTTCAACGATAGACGCGGGTGTGTGCGGAGGCTCCGACGCTAAAGCGTACCGGGTACCAGCCATGGCGTCACGCAGTGAAACGAAACCACGCTTTTGGGCGGCGTGAGTTACTGTGCGAACTGAAGCACTCGCTCCTGAAAGCAACAGCCGTGAGAAAACTATATTTGGTCCCTGCCTTCTAGTCATCGTGGTCGCGCGACGTCGGGTGTTGCCGTCCCCACGTCGCTGCAGATATGACGCTTTCTAAAACGACACTAAGTATCGCCGCATGCTCATCAACATTCCTGTTCTTGTTTAAATCATACATTATTCCAGAAATCCCTCTAACTTAAAGACAGCTGTGTCGAAGTATTGATTATCTAGGTTTCTCTCGGTGGTCTTTCTTCCGAGAGGGATTCCGGTACGTGAAATATCTGCTGCGAAAGAAAGTTGGTGAAGAGACGTGAGCTAAAACAAAGAAGGCAATGTATGCACGCTGAACCCGCACAGTGCGCTTGTTTGTCTCGAGTTCAGTCGCTGCAATAAGCGCTCCAAGACCTTTTTGACCCTGGCTTGCGAGGTAATGCATCAATGCGTTTTTTTTTTTTTTTTTTTTTTTATATGTTTAACTTGTACCTTGTTTGCCTGCCTGACAAGAAAGCGCGGCTGGCATGTTTTTCGTCGTATGTTCGACAGTTTCATTTGCATACAATTTCGGGAATCAGTTGGCGACGGAGCGAAGTGACATGGCTTCGGTTTCGATCGAACAGCCGTTGTCTCCGCTTGCGCGACGATGCGCGCGCAACTGCAAGCCTGCTGAAGTTGCGCTCACGTGTTTGTGAACTTGATTGCACGGCAGAGGTACCAGCCGGGACGCTTGCAATCCATATATATATATATATATATATATATATATATATATATATATATATATATATATATATACATATTTTTTTTTTTTTTTTTACGTTTGCTTTTTTTAAACGAAACTCTGGTACGCCGGGAACCAGTAAAACGGTGGGAAGCGGTTTTTCGGATTTGCTCGGCCACGCCTACAACACTGTACACTTTATTTATTTATTTATTTATTGAAATACCTTAAAGGTCCTTCTGGGAAGGACATTACATAAGGGGGGGGATAAGTACATCATATATGAAACACAGAAAAATAATAAAAAAAAACATGCACAGCGGTGCAAACATATAAAACATCGTAAATCAAGCAACAAAAAATAATATCTTCCACAGTATTGCCAACATACAAGAAGTTGTGTCATACAATGCCTAAATGGCTGCTGATAAGCGAACGAAAGCTATCAGGGTTAATCTCGGTGACGATGCGCTCTGTGAGATCATTCCACCACACTGCTCTTTTGGGAAAGAAGGAATACAAAAAAGAAGAAGTGCGGCAGGTGAAACGGTCAATCTTACATGAGTGATTAAGACGAGGTGTAACGAAATGCGACTGAGTTAGGGTGCCTTGGCTGAGAGATGGTGCATAGTAAATGCGATGAAAAAGGCATAAGCAAGAAACTTTGCGTCTTAAGGCCAGTTCTGGAAGGTCGGCTTTCTGTTTTAATAAGGTGACGCTGGAACGTCGAGAATATTCAGAAAAAATAAAGCGCGCGACACGGTTTTGAAAGGCTTCTATTTCGGTGATCAAATAGGCTTGGTGAGGATCCCAGATGCTCGATGCGTACTCAAGTTTCGGCCGAATCAATAAAAGGTATGCTGTTTTCTTTAAGTGAGGAGGAGCACAACGAAGTGTATGTTTTAGGTAGCCCAAAGAACGATTGCACGATGATAACAATGACCGAATATGTACCTTCCAGGAGAGATGCGAGTCGACGTGAACACCTAAGTATTTATAAGAGGAAACAGACTCAACAACATTAGAATCAATAAAATAGTTATGAGAAAAAAAGGTCTCTTTCCTAACAAATGAGATGAGTTTGCATTTAGAAGGGTTAAGCTCCATGAGCCAAGTCGAGCACCACAGTGATAGGTTAGTGAGGTCATGTTGTAGTTCCATGCTGTCTTCTTCGTTAGAAATTTGCCTATATACAACGCAGTCGTCTGCAAAAATACGGATGCGGGAGGAAATACATGAAGGTAAGTCATTGACACTTGTTGGATGTCTCAGCAGTAAAAACACAAGCAGGAACTTCCGTCAAAACACGTCACATTAGAACGCTACAGGAGTCAAACACAAAGTGCCCTTCATTTGTACAGCACTTAAAACGAATATTTTTATTTTTCTAAGAATATCTGCTCCAAAAGCCGCTTTTGCTGCTCCGAAACACTATCTTGACTGCTCCAAAAGGCTCCAAAACACTGTTTTGGCTGCTCCAAAAGTCACATTGGCTGCTCCAAAACACTGTTTTGGCTGCTCCGATAGGTGCTCCAAAATGGCTTAGGCCAATCACATCACTGAGATCCGGAAAGGACAACTATCCTTGTCTGCGCCTTTTCTAGAGCGCAGCTCTTAGGCGCCCGTTTCCGGCTTGAGCGGCGTCGGCGTCGGTGTAACCGCGCGGTGTATTATGGGTAAATTCCCCCGCTAAATCTAGCGAAAAAATTTCCCCGCTAAATCTAGCGGGAAATTTTCCCCGCTAAATCTAGTGGAAAAATTTTCCCCGCTATTTCTCCGCTAAATCTAGCGGAATTTTTTTTCACGAAATCTAGCGGAAAACTTTCGCCGCTAAATCTAGCGGAACAATTTCCCCGTTAAATCTAGCGGAAAATCTTCCCCGCTTAATCTAGCGGAAAAATTTCCCCGCTAATTCTAGCGGAAAAAATTCCCCGCTAAATCTAGCGGAAAAATTTCCCCGCTAAATCTTGCGGAAAAATTTCCCCGCTAAATCTAGCGGAAAACTTTTTCTGGGGGATCACGCCCCCAAGGTCACGTGACACCCCCCCCCCCCCCCCCCCCCCCCCGAGAACACGTGACCCTCAGCACCCTTCCCTTCTCCTCCTCAAGAGCTCCTCTCTAATTCGGCGTTACAGGGAGTTGTAAACGGCTTTCATTTTTGTATTTATCTATTTACTGGAGTTTTCATTCTCTCCTAGGAGGATAGCCTTCTAAGAACGATGGTTGAAAAGCGAACAAGTCCACGGTTCTGCCGATGGCGATGAATAAACAAAGAAGAAAGACACGCTTTCTTCTGTTTTATGCGACATGAATACCTGTCATTGCTTCGAGGACGACTTTGTGTTTGAAACAGAATACGTCTCTTCTAGAATGTGGATACACCCTCGAAAGGACGTACCTTCGTCACTGGACCAGATGATCACAGGTTATTTAAAATGTCAAGGCGGTGTTCCTGTTTAGTATTGGCTACATTAGCAGCACACCGTCATCAGTTACTATGAAAAAAAACGTTTGTAGTGAAGAAAATAAATTTAGTTATTATTAGTTCCCCCCTCTGTTGAAAAAGAAAGGTCTGCTATCCTTCCGGTTTTATAATACAACTATTTCCTAAATCCAAAATTTCTATTGCTTAACTAGGCGGTGTTCGATCAAACGGCTTCGATTAAACGGCGTTCGATGAAATGGCTTTTGATAAAATGGCATTTGATGAAACAGCTCCGATGAAATGGTATTTGATGAAACGGCGCTCAATAAAATGTCCGTACCCACTCGGTGACTGCAACTATACGCCAGGAGTATTCAGCCTTACTCACATGCATGCGCTTGACTTCCGCAGCTTGGACACACTGCGGGAAAGCCGCACCGTGACATTGTAGAGCGAGGCTACTTCTTCCATAATGCCCTTGTCACATATCTTCAGCTCCTTATGGTACATTTGGACATTGCAGGCTGCAGAAAAGGAAGCAATAAAACATTTCCGGCTATGAGAACGCGTCGTTGATGTGACTTCAAAGAATGTCTCTTCATTGAGTGATTCACTTGACTAAAGTGTTACCGAAAGTGCACTTTTTTGCGAGGCACACCAAGTACCTGTAGTTGAGTGGTGCCACGTAACGACGAGATATGTGCGGAATGTCGCCTTAAGAGCAATAAATTTTGCCCGCGTCTTTCTGCTCCAACGGACTGGATCTTGTAAAATACTCACAGTATTGCTAGAGGGTTGGGTTTTATGAGCTATTGTAACGGTCAGCGAGCTACGCGACGCGCATTCTCGAAAGGCGATTGATCAATTTCCAGCATCGTAGCTCAGCTAACGCCTTCACTGGTGATTACGACACACGTCACTCCCTAGAAGGGTGAGCCAAGCGTATTTTAAGTAGGGACCGAATGACTCGGGACAGCTTACCACTCAAGTTGTATCGTTTCGGTCTGGCTTCGAAGTCGTCATCGTTCATCTGCATGTAGCGGCTCCTCTGGAACCTTCTGTCCTGCTTGGCCCGCGCCAGCTTCCCTTTGAAGAAGGGGTCATCGTCCCCATCCTCGTCTTCCCCGACGCTCCGCTTGGCAATAGAGCCGCCTCCCACAAGACCATCGTTGTCGTCCTCTTCGGCACCCATTAAAGCGCCTAGACCAGAATTCATTCTCTCCGTGTCGTCCTCATCGTCATCATCAGCTGCGTCCTCGGGGTGGCCAGGCCCGGCCTCAGGAGAGTCTTGACGGTGACGCCGACCCAGGTTCCTAGGCACTCCCTCGCCATTTTGGTCGTCATCCTCAAAAATATCGTCACCACTCTCCCGTTCTTCTGGTTGGTTTTCTTTCTTGCTAAAGCCTTCCTCAAAACCGTATTCGTACGAGCTTCCAGGTCGCGCCGGACCTTCTTCGTCCTCAAAGCTGGGATAGACAGGACTGTCCTTGACTGTCTTCCCTGGCTTCGCGATTTCGGCGCCATCAACCCGGCCGGCTCCGGCAAGCCGTTTTCTCCTTGATTGGTTTTCATCAACTTCCCGCGGACTAATCGCCGCGTTTTTGTGGTCTCTTCCTCTCGCTCCTTTGCCACTATCTGCGCCGCCAGGTTCCCCTCGTTTCTTGTCAGGCTTGAAATCGTAATACTCCTTCGCGTCGTCATCCTCATATTCGACGTTGGGTGGCGATCCTGGTGCCGTAGGAACCGCCTTGGCAGGATCGTTGTAGTAATCGTAGTTTTCGCGACCCTTGTAATTGCCTTTATACCTAGGTGCCACGTTATTAGAAGCGTGACGGCGCTGGGTTTCGCCGTAGTCGTAAGACTCATCGGTGTCTCGGTCCTTCCTCCGCCGGTGTTCCGCCGCCGACTGTCGGTTCCGGCCCTGGTAGCTTTCGTAGAGATAGTCTCCTGTATTGCTCCCAGAAGCAGTGCGCCTGCTAAGGACGCTGGGCCCGTGCATGCGGCAGTCGACGCCGTATTCTTCCTCCAGGAGCCGCTTGTACGTGATAAGCTGAGAACTTAGAGACATGTCCGCCTTGCAGCTGGTTCCTTCGCTCGCATTCTCGATGCAGTTTTCAAAGTCCTTAATAAACCTGCACAGACACGTTGAACAATGCTTTACAGCGGTATTTACAAATTTGTCGTTGGCGTCATGATATGTTTTCCGGGCTCTTGGATTGGTGATATTAATCCTGTGAGACATCAACAAACACTTGGTGCTAAGACATATAGACGCTTTGCAGCAGCTGGTGCATGGGCACCGCCATAGCTGACCTTCAGTTTTTGTTTCCTATTATTGCGTTTAATTCACGTCATCATTGCCCTAGCAGGGCAGGTCACTGCTATTTTAGATTTTATCGTGTCCTTCTCCCCAGCATCGGCCTTTGTGAATGCTCGTCAAAGTTCGCTTCAATGGCTCGGCATCTGGATAAGACAAAAGAAGGTCAGCAATGGCTGCCGTAATCTGGCGCGTGTGCAAAGCGTCTATAATACTTAAATCCTTACCTGATAACAACAGCTTCACATATTTTTTTTTTTTTCATTTAAAGGGACGGCATCACGCCTAACATTTACCCATCGTCCCTTTAGCCGCCCTGAAATACGTGCACAACTATTTTATTTTTTAACGTGAAACGTTCTTTGGTTAGGTGTTTAGCATTTTATGAAGCCCACATAAAAGCGTGGACGCGAGGCTCGGCACTGATTGGTTGACGGATGGGAAAGGAAGAGTGAGGTCCTCAACACTGATTGGTTAACGAGGAGGTCATGCGACCAGAGGGGTAGGCGAGGAGGAGTGAGGTAAGTGAGGAGGAGCTCCACCACTTGTGCGCACTGAGGGAGAAAAACTCGGACGTATGGAAGGCTCTGGAAGATCAGGATTATCAGCGCGATTAGTGTCGCTTAATTTTATGAACTATCAAGTGAACGCATGGTACGCGTTAAACTATCTGATGAAGAGCGCCGTGAACGTGGGCGTCTGGCATCTTGAAACTCAGAGTATCGCTAAACGTTTGTAATGCTAGAACGTTTCACGCATGCAACACAATTTCGTAGCAATTTACCCTATTTATGATAAAAGATCCGGCGGGAGCGTACTCACGGGCACACTTCCTCTTTGCTGGGACGCCTTCGCGAGACCTTTTGGTCCATAAAGTTCTGAAACCCGATGGCGCAAACCAGAGCCTTTTTCAACACAGCAGACTCGTCGCATTTTTCTTTTTGTAATGCAGCTTTTGCACCAGATTGGCGCTTTGCTACAAGAGGGAGGGAGGAATCAAAATACCCTGAATGAATTTATTATTCTGGATTTTGTTTCTTACCTTAATATAAAATCGTGTTTTTTTAATATATTGCATTCATATATCATATTTTGAAAGGTATTACTGTATTTTAACGCGAAACTTGCTTGGAAGGGTTGATCCGTTTTCCTGACGTACTTTATTTTCGGTCTCTTCAGAACAAAACAAAAATTTAGATTCAACTGTTTGGAAAGTCTTTTGGCGTTTTTTTTTTTTTTTTTTTCTAGCATGATGTGCTCAGAACCACTTCAGTCGGTATTGAAGACCATTGATTACGTACTTAGACAATGCTTGCTGGTGTGCTTTACGTAAATCAGTTTATATTATGAAAACCTGAGAGTTGTTCTATAAAAAAAAAATCTCGGTAAACACTTTATATTGTCATTTCACATCTATTGGAAAAGTAATTTCCAAGGTACCAAAATAAAAAAAAAACGCGATTCGTGGTACAAGACCGACTGTGCAGTTATCGAATTTCGGTCGATATTTTCGCGATCACGTAATGAAATTGGCTTGAGAAAACAGTACTAATATGTCAACGTTAGGCGAAAAAAGATCCATTATGTCTGCGTTTTGCATTTTGTAGCAGAACATACAGAAGACAAGACTTCTATACAGAGCTAGAGAATATTCATGAGGAGAAGATTGAATCAAGGACGTCGACACAAACATAAAATGTAAGGATATGGGTTCAGAGAAATCTGCATTCCCCGTGCATCGTCCAGATTTAGCTGTAGGACACTCCCTTCAACGTTTCACAACAAATATCAGGTTCCACAATTTCAGCTGCAATCCCCGAGCATAACCAATATGAAGGCATTCTTCAAACTTAGGCTATATTTTTCACAGTAAGTAACCCTTGCGGAAGAAAAACATCTCGAAATTACGAGAAATTGCTACGTTCAAACAAAACACAGAAGTAGCAGAGGCCGGTGCGAGTAGCTAAAAAAAGACGTCTTTTCTGGAGCCAGACTTGCAATGGCGGCAGATATTTCGCTGAGAAATTCCTTCAAGAAGTTGGGGAAACTATGGCTTTACTCGAAACGTTGACCAGTAGCTACGCATAAAATTAATTTCTCTAGTTATTTACGTTCCAAAATTACTTCATATTTTAAAGATCTGCTTTCAAAACCAAGAAAGAGCATGAGCGGCGTCCTGTGAAAGACACTCAGTTGATTTGGATCTACTAAATATCATCAACGTGCGGCCTAAATCTTAACTCTAGGAAAATGCCTGCGCGTCTACTTACTTGCAAAACACTTAAAGAGCCAATCTCTGCGATCTACGAAATGAGCTCAGCGAATGATGAAGCGGAACATCTGTTTAGACCTAAAAATGAAGCCTGCGCTGTGACATTACGCAATGCAAAGCGTCATGCTTGCACTGCACAGTGCTACAGCGCAGACTTAATTTTGAGGTCTAAACAGATGTTCCGCCCCATCATTAGCTGAGCTGATTTCGTAGATAGCAGAGACTGGCTCTTCGAGTGTTTCGTGGGTAAGTAGAGGCGCAGGTATTTTTTAGAGTGTTGCTTACACTCGCAGCCAGCCTTCGTTGACGAAGTTGACGAGATAAAGCGCGAGACACATGCGCGTCAAAACTGTCCGATCCGGCGTGCGAACTGTCGGGAAGATGGCTGCTCCGAATCGCCGCACCGGACGGTTCGCGACACATGGTTTCCGACGCGTCGTTGCGTCGCTCCGTTCAGCTCCGCCCAGTTTCGGGTGTACCTCTACCAAATGGATGGATGGATGCTAATGGCTATATTTATAACGGGCGGTAACTCGCGCCACCTAGCCTAGAAAACTAAAATACTTCCCTCGCCCTTCTTCGTTTTTCTGACTTTAAAACAAACGTAATATTTTTATTACATTCTATCAAAGTGTGCGAGTGTGAAGATTTTCTGTGAGGCTATTTTTGTGCTCAACATCACTTAATCGCGAAGGACCGCAGCGGACCTTAGAGCCATCCCAGCGAAACGAGCACTGCGTACAAATCACGTGACTACGTACCGCCCGCATTGCTGCGTCTCTCCCGAAACTCACATGACACATGACATTGGAATGGCTCGTAGCGTCCGCTGCTGTCCATCCTAAGGTGAAACGGAGTATATTCGGGTTTCGACGGGGTTGATCGGTCCCAGAAGGCAGGCTTGCTTTGGCGCTCGAAATCAGCAGCTCGTTTTGTGCGCGCGGGAAAACTTGATGGCGTCCGTTTCCTTCACAACCACGACCCGCCGCGCGTGACGCACAGCGCACCGCCACATCCGCTTCCCCGAACCACATGGCGCCTCCTCGCCCGATCGGTCCGAAAGTCACTTGGCAACATGACCTTCGCCATCCGTGCTCATTGGCTGCGGCCACTGCGGCCTTCCGAAAATCGGACCGTGCGTGCGGCGATATCTGGCAAGTTGGACGCACGCGGGCGCCGGACGGAGCTCCCATCCGACGCTCCGGTGCGACGAAAACCCTCGCCCTCGGACGTCGTTCCGGCGGTTCGCACGTCGGATCGCATGGCTTTTTCGCGCATGTGTCTCGCGCTTTACATCAAGTTGACGAAGGCTGGCTGCGACTTAACGTCGCAGCCAGCCTTCGTCAACTTGATGTTATCTCGGCTAGTATTCAAAGCCGCCAGTATAGGAATTCGTAACCCTGCGTAATAACCGAGGGCCTTTGTATACCTTTTCATTAAGCCACTACGACGTCCGAGCATTGTTCTATTGCGACCATTAGTCTTGTAAAGAGGGAGATTACTCAGTGTCATTACTTGCTGTGCGTTAGAAGAAATCTCTGGTGGTGATGGCTCAATTTCGAGGCGACAACGATAATTATGACTTCCTTGACAATACCGCCGTCTCGATCTCAAGAAAGCCCTTATAGCTCGTAGCTTAGATTGATATACAACCTACTAAAAAAGAGCTTCACCACGCGAAACTTGCTTAACCTCCCTCAGACGAGGCTTTGTAAGCTTGCCTGTGGTAGCAGAACAGCGCAGCGAAAAGGGGGAGGTGATTTTATCCAGCAGTGAGACGGCATGCTTGTGTAGCATCGACCGCGCACATCCCGTCTGGTACTCCAGCCTCGCCAGGCAGTCGTGGAGGTCTCCAACGTACCTGGAGAGAGAGCCGCCATTTTCGTTTTCCTAACTTTGGCTGGTGACAACGAACGAGCAATTAACTGGGCAAAACAAGGGCGATAAAAAAAAAAACTCACCGGCACACCTCCCGGTGCAAGGTGTTGCCTCTCCTTGATGCCCCCTCGATGACTCGAAAGTAAGACAGATCGCAAAGGAAGAACCGACGCATGGCGTCAGTAGCGTCACATCTCATAGGTGTCAAGCCAGCGTCTGAGGAGATGAAATGACATTAGCATCGCAAATTTCCTTCACGGAGGCGGCCAGCTTACGGAATTTTGTGTCGCAACGGACGTTGTATATCTCCTTCATATGCGCGGAAAGCTCAACAATATACCTCGCAGCTTTCGAGGTATCCGTGTGTTGGCAGTGTAGCTCCACCTTGGCTGTATCATAGCACTTTTGGTAGTCGTTTATGCACCTGCGCAAGCAGTCATGTGTTAAAATAATTACCTTAAATCATAAACCCCCAGACCTAATAGTCAGTGAAAAAAAAACAAAAAAAACATCTTGTTACATATTATGGACACAAAGTGGTGGTTCTAAAGTTGAATATTTCACTTCTCACTTAAGATTGCTGTAATGTTAATGTGCCACGAGCTGAGGCATCTAAGGGCGCATAATAAAATGTAAAGTGTTGTTCTCTATGTCTCAAAAAATATTATTTTAATTGAATTTCTTTTTTTCTTTTTTTTTTTTTTTTCTTTTGAAACAGAAACATTTCATACGTTTTATATACAACATTAAACTTTTCTCCAAACTTTGCAGAGGATCGACTGTCGTAGATAGTCAGTATATTTTTAATTCCCGAGTTTGGTGCAACTAATATTTCGTTTGTCCGATTGATACCTTTTGTAGCATTAACACGGACAACTTAAGACGTCGTCACTGCGTGGAGGAATGACATCGTCAAGCTCGATAAAGCAGCGTGACGTTGCAGTAGAAGTTTTCTTTTTTTCAGTTAACCGTTAATGCAATGAATGCTTGTTCACCAAAAGACTCCAAGCTACCTTGTTTCCTTTCTCAGTAGATGCCTGACCGGCGGATAGAGAGAGCTGACGCACTCGCCACTATTAGGTTGCTTCAATTTTGTTGGTTTCCGTTTCAACGTGCACGCGGCCCTGTTGCTCTTTTATGTAGTTTTTACCTAATTTGGTAGTACACATGTTGCCCTTGTACCACATAGCCAATAAAATATTGGTACTCAGCCACTTTGTGTACTACGAGGTGGATTTGATGCGAAATTGTGGGCTTTTTTTACAAACAGCTTTGATGTATTCGATTATTGTCGGCGGCACAACGACTGAATTGATTACAGGAAAATTACCATCGTCTAAGGCCGTACCCGATGACACTAGTTTACAGAAAAATAAACTAATGAAGAGACTAATATATTAATGTGAAGAAGCAGGTCGAGCGCGTGATTACCAATGTGCGGAATCGGGCCGAACAGATGAACTCGCGAGTTTACTATTCACGGTTTAGCTTTCGTGAACATCTAACTTCTAGTGAACTTCGCAGACTAAAATGTATTGTATAATGACGCAGAGGATTCATAAAAACAAGTAATATTGTTTCTGCCAGTTTTATCTTAAAAAAGAAATTAAGTACTCGAGAAATATTTCGACTGTGCAAACTAGGCCGAGTAGGAAGCTTCTTAAAATATCAACCCTGCTAAAGTACTCATAAGCAGTATTTTTTACAATATTGGCCCCAGGAAATAAGCAATTTTTATATGAACATTTGCCTACTCAGGCTATAAGTGGCAGGCCCACCAAATTAAGTCCGACAATTGTCTTCCGTAAAAGTTGCCAAATTAAATTAAAGGGTGCAGGAGAAGTACCTCGTAAACTTTGGTTGAAGTCTAACGCTATAGGCGCCACTTCATGGACCTGTGTTAGCAAATTTTTATTTGTTTGAACAAAATGCGCTTTGTAAATCTCGGCGTCGTCAGCCATTAAATGTAAACCCCTATTCGCTATCGACAACGCTGAACTCAAGTAATTTTTATGCAGTCGGCTTTCTTTTTTTTTTTCTCTCTCTCTCTCTCTTTTTAGCGTCAAATATTGCGGATTTTAGGCACTGGCGAGAGTTAGAACAGCGTATGCAAAAATGTTGCCTACGCAATAATAAAATTAAAATTAAAAAAAAGAAAAGCGGCGTTATTACTGCTCATGCGCCGAGCCCAAACCGCGCCTTCGATTGGCTGATAGAGACGACGTCATTTCTTTGCGTAGGCAAATCGTTTGCGTACGCTATTCTAAAACTCGCTAAGCTTAGGCTGTCTGTGACAGTTTCTCACGCGGGACGTCCCCTCCCCCTCCCCCCTTTATGTTAAAGTAAATTAATTGAATTTAACTGGTTGTCTAAACACAGTCACTAAATAACTTGAACGACTAACGAAATGGGACCGCGCGCGGTATACGATTTCTTGATGAGTAAACCGACCAAACGAGTGTTTATGTCGCAAATACGATTGAGAACATCAAACACATGTTGGTGTGATGTTATGAACAAACAAATTGGCTGATGTTGACGTGCCATTATTCTTAGCCACATATAAAATGCAAGTCAACCGTTCGTTGCCTATTTCCTCCGCGAGTTCCCTCACATAATCAACAGAAAGTTTTGGGAACCATTATTAATACAAAGCACGATGTTTTCAGTAAACACAGTCTCCTTACGCTGACTTTTCTTGACACTTTCTTATCCTAAATGCGTTATATAAATTTACGCGGTTTTTATAGCGAATGTTCCACCACTATTAGTAAAAAAAAATTGAGTTGTCATAAGTAATTAACCTTTGAATCCTCGGGAGGGCTTAGTCATATATAATAATTAATGTGGCTCAGTGCTAACGCTGATTCCAGCTGTGCCTCATTCTCACACGCATTCAGTACGCCGACGTTGAAATTGTCAAATCGTGCCATAAAATGAACATCAGAAGTGGTGCACATTATGATGTAATGCAGTTAGGTAGTACATGTAGGTATCGGACTACACTTTACGGAGTAGGGCAAGGGAGTGCGGTGAAACGCGGCAAAAAACACAAATACGACCAATCCGCCAAAGCGCGGAGGGGAGAAAGGAGCAACAACTTGAAGCAACCTAATAGCGGCCGTGTCACGTGGTTCCAAGATGGCAGCGCCCATGCGACGGAGGATGAAAATGGCTTTCTACGCTGTGGGGTTTCTTTACAGGTGCGGACCATACAATTTCTTTCAAAATCGTTCGTTCGTTCGGGTGGTGTCAAAATCACATTGTTTCGCGCTGGGAACCACTAGAAAGCAAAACAAACTAGCAACACCCAAACAGTGCGTAACGTTCGATCATGAGAAGACATTTTCAGATTGGGCGGCGAGGAGGGTCCAAACTCCTCCTCGCTTCGGCTGTAGAACCGTTACTAGAGAAAACTAAGTGACGGTGAAGCCTCCACGGTGTCCCTCAGCCTGAGCGTGGAAGAGCTTAAGTGAAACCGCGTAGCAGGTGTAAATGATTTAGATATTGAGTAGAATGAATGAATAAAACAGGGTAAGGATGTTGTCGTCTACATAACTTCCGAAGGAAATGCTGGCTCAAAATAAAAACAAATCACAGGGCACCAGCTTTTCCGAAGCTTGAGGGAAAAGTTGCAGCGTGGGTTTGCTAACAGTGTGAAGACGTCTCAAATGTGTGGGCTATGCATCATCTGCGGAATATATGCACGAGGTGGGACCTAGCTAAGAAAAAATTGTTTGTTTGTTTTTTATCCGCAATTTGCCTTTGTGGACTGTAGTCCATTCCGATAATCGCCGTTTGCGCGCTGCTACCTTTGGAGAGCATTCTGAGCATCCTTAGTACTCTCTTCTGGGGAATAGAACACTCCGCGCATGCGTCCATAGCCCAGTGACTTTGGGCATTTTTTTAACTCTGAGTGGTACTTGCTGGAAAGATGTACGCAGTAGGTGGTGCGGACCGGCGTCCGGAAAATACGGTAATTCAGCCCGATTCATTTGGGAGAAAAAAAAACCTCTCACTTGCACGGGTCTTGTGGATTGGACTCAATGCTGGCTTGGAAGGCTATTCCACACGCAAAGAACCGCCGAATCAGCTCCTTGGACATGCAGGTTCCTGGCGGGTGTGGCGTGGGCTTCACGTAGGGCGGCGTCATTTGTGTCGAAGCTCGAGTGGGGATACCTGCGCCATGTAAAACGTCCGGTAAACAGGAGGGGTCGCCACCATTGCCCAGCAGCTGACTGTAGGAGAGGGCGCACGTTCCTTAGCGGGCTAATAAGCAGTGGTGTAGCCGTTACCGAAAAAAAGCAACGAAATACGTTACTCGTTACCTGAAAAATAAAAAAGACGTGTTACTGACCTACGTTGCCTAAAAATAAAAGGACCGTGTTACCGTTACCGATAAAAAGTAAGGCACGTTACTCTTGCGTTACTTTGTATGCATAAATTAACAATACCAGCGTTTTTTTTTTTTTTTTTTTTTTTGTCGACAGCGGTTTTTTTTACATTGGGACAAAGGGTGTGGGCGTGGGGTATTTTTCTAAAGTGCGACTTTTTGGGTGGGGAAACATCAGACAAAACTTTGAAGGTACTGTGGAATGAGTGCAGTAATTAATGACTTGGCGCCTATACTTGGTTTCAACTTCAAGGGCTGTTTAAACTGGGTCGTAACGTCGACGAGCGCACGCGCCCGATCGCGTAGGCCGATGCTGGCTGCGAAGAAGGGTCTACAGTCCGTCGTCATGGGCAACGCGACGTAGCGCAGCCCAGCCCAGCGCGCCTCGGCGGAGCTCACGACGGAATCGAGCATGCTCTAAAATCGACGAGCGGAGACCGACAACGGTGACTATCCCAGACGCTCTCGCGCGAGTGCCCCATTCGAGATATCGCATGTCGGGGCTGGTCGGGGCTGCTCGGGGCCAGTCAAAGTGTTTGTGACGCTCTCTTCTGCGATCTGAACCTACCGTTTTAACCGTGTGTCGTGTGCGGTTCTCGTGTTTCCGTGTTGGTATGCATGCTTAACGTTCGTGCGATCGACTGAGCGAGTGTGTGCGTGGACGTAGACCGCACAGAGGATGCGCTACCCCCCCAGGGTCGTTAGGCCTAGGCGGAGGGCAAGTTCGTCTGCTTCTTGCACAGAGGTTACGATAACTTCGGAACGCCAAACTCTAATTGGTTGATTGAGAAAAAAATAGTGGGTAGACCTCAAGGCATCCAGCATCCAGCTCTACGCACTATCCTTCCAATCCAAGCCAATCAGCACTCGGCGTCGTTATGACGTCACCGCAACTCCTGCACAAGAAGCAGACGACTTGCACTCCGCCTAGGCCGAGTTCGTGGTGGTGGGGTGCCGCCAAACACTGGAAGCTCGATGACGCGCCAAAGGTAGAGTTAATTAGAATTAAGGATTATGTAATGTGTGTGCTATATATGATCATGTGCTCGTCGTATACGCACCAGGAGCCGTTCCCGATCGAAACAGCAAGTGCCGTCGAATGTACGGAAACGGCGGGCCCAGTGAAACATCTGAACTGTTTAGCCGGCCAGAAATTTTCGACTGGGCTGTCTCAGCTTGTAAGGGATAGTAGCGGTACGCGACGAAAATGTGACTAAATCCTATATTGTTTGTATGAGCTCTGTAAAGTGTGCCCCAATTTCGAACTTGTACATTGCGTAATTTAGGCATTGATTCGCTCTCTTCGGTGGCAGTTTCTTGGGTCATCTTGAAAGTCTATAACACACTGGCCCTCTGCCAGAAACAAGTCGCTGTGGACTTCGACTGCGTCGATTTCATCGAAGCATCCCGGCGGAATCGACGGAGTCGCTTGGCACGACTCCGGCAAACCTGCCAAGCAGCTAGGCCTATAGACCCAACGAGCCTCTGGGGTCGCGCATCCTCGGAGCGTCGCCATTTGTGTGACATTTCGGAAAGAAATAAATACTCGTTTGCACTCGTTATGTCCTATCATTTGCTTCTTTTTGAAGTGGTAACCGCTGCCCCGAATCGCTGTTATGAAGCGTGAGTCCACGACGAGGACGACCGACCAGGAAGCGGAACTAGGGTGTAGAGACGATGCAGTTGTCGCGGAGACGCGCATGTGCAAAGTGGGACAGTTCTTCGCGGCGCGCTGGACCGCGCTGGTCTACGCTCTTGGCGAAGCGTGACGTGGCGCAGTGGCCGACAAATGTCGGTTTGCGTCGGCCCGCGTTGCGTTCGTCGACGTCGGAGTACAAGCAGCAGACGCAGCCGGCGCTACGAGCAAATGGAGCCAATCAAGCAATGTGAAAAGCGTAAGTCACTGTGTCTTTTTTTTATGATTGGTTTACCGGTGATAGAACACGTACAGAAACACGAAGAACACCATGATGGTGCCCTTTTTTACGCTTTTTGATTGCTCCCTTCAGCTCGTATACCGTCGGCTGCGTCTGGACTTAAAAAACAAACACACGAAGTATCTAAACACAAAGAAATTGTTTTTTTTTGTTTTTTTTATGTCTTGGAAGAAGATGCAGTGAGTAACGTAACTACGCTACCCGTCACTTTAAGTAACTAACGTAAGTACGTTCTCGTTACTATTTTCGAAAAGTAGCGAGTACGTTACTGCGTTACTGAAAAGAGTAACGCACTTTCGGTAACGCCGTTACTTGTAACGCGTTACTGCCAACACTGCTAATAAGACAAGCTGGAAGGCTCAACCCTTGGCCACGTAAGTGACACGCGAAGTTAATATGTGGTCAACATAGAGCGTACTCAGGCACATTTGTTTAACCATTCTACGGGTGGTTAGGAGGAAGAGAGGGGAGGGAGGGTGGGGTATTCAGTTGCACTTCATTCCTGCGCACTGTCTTGCTGTCTGCCTGTGCTAGTAGCCAATGGCAGTAGTCTCCTGAGACTTTGATGCGTTTTTGTTTTCGACAATCATATCACCCGAGGTACGAAATTGAGATAGACTTGACTTAGTGAAATAACGTTTTTTTTTTTTATTTCTGTTTTTTTTTTTTCATTCTAGTTGTGTTTGTGGGGTTACGTCGACCACTCGTTGCGTGTTTTAGTCATTGCACGCCTCGGCGAGTACTCTTAACGCATCCAATAGGGATACGTGAAAGACGTCTCAGCTAAAGTAACGCCACTGAACCCGGGGAAAGTAGCGCCAGGGGTGTCTTCCTTACCTGCTAGCCGGACACAAACAGAAACTAGCATACAGACAACCAAACTATCGCAAGGTGATTTGCTGATCGTTGTCCGTTGCCGTGGCAATCGCCATTTCGGCCACCTTATATCTTCCAAGCTTCGAGCGGGTCGTTCTAAACCAGTCGCACCAAGACTGCCAATGAGCATCATCGTACTGAAGGCGTTCCTCGATAATATAGACTTCTTTGGCACTGTGTATGCAATCCACTTATCAATCACGCCCATCTCCTCAGATCTCTTACAATGATATTGTTCTTCTTGCGTATTGGAAGACAAGAAAATTATTTTCAATGCCTCCAAGCACCGACACCGCATGTGGTCGCAGTACGAAGACGTACGCTTGTTTCGCCGGTGTGTGGATAGCAAAATATGAGCATGCAAGAAACGTCTCTATAAAGCTACCCATCGCCAGCGAATTTAGATCTGCTCGCCAAGAGCGGAGAAGTCAAGGAGAAATTGCTCCTTTCATGAGCCAAAATGGCGACCACACTTATCCAGGATCTAAGCTAAAGTAACCTCGACAACAAATGGCGTGGGAAGGGCTGCTCAAAACGCTGATTTACGAAACGGTAGCCTGCCTCAATGCAAGGAGCATGCCGCCGTTACAAAATGTTGTCACCATTTTACGGCACTAGAAATCATATATCATGCAGAGACCCCGATAGTCATCTTGGCATTAAAACATCGTGGCATTTGATGAATATCGAGGAAGAATTGGCGCTTTTAAAAAACTCCTGACACGCCAAAAAAAAAAAAAATTTCATGCTAGGCGTTGAAATGGCATGTCAGGACATTACAAAAAAAAATGTTTCACCATAGAGGTCCGTAGTTTTTTTTATAAAAAATAGATATACGAGGCCCAATTCAAAGTTCCCGCCAGTGCACTGTGACGTACCAGTGTACCGCAAGGTGTCGGGGCGGTCAGAAGGGAGGCATCGCCGGAAGTCACGTGAGTTGTATCCTTCCCCGTGCTTACCGCGAGCGCGTGTAATATTTTTTCAATAGTTTTGTTTTTCTCCGCAGCTCCACGAGCGGTCCAAGCAGACAAGGTTTCTTTTATTTGCTTTTCATCGCTTAATGTTGCTGTAAAGGTAGAAGAAGAGGAGTCAGTGAATTGACGTGATCAACTTCAGTGCCTAGAAGGTGCTGTGTGAGGGACTGTCTTGATATTTCAGCAACTGAAGAAGAGATCACACTGCATGCATTTCCGAGAGACGGCAGGCATCTTCAGCCTGGAGAGTATACGATGTTTCGACGACCTCGGTGTCCGAAGCTTCAGCAGTGCAATTGGACGTCTCGTACGCAATCAATCCTAATTTCTGCGAGCGTTCTACATTTTTTTTTTCTTTTTTTTTAACTCGATAGCTTCTTTTGTTTCCAGTATAGCTCTGTATCATTGGACTGACGGCACGCACTCGTACACTGGCTTCTACTCGCAACGCTTTCATCATTGACCTCCATCACGTCGATCTACTGTCTCTTCGTCCTCAACTTTTACAGCACGCAAACTAACCAACGGTGCAGCGATAAAGAGCTAGTGGAACTGAAACTTCGTTTTCTACAATCGCTCGTACAAAGAGCAGAAAATTAAAAAAAAAGTCGTAGGCACGGTCGCGGAGAGCACGAGGAGTGAAACTCACGTGACTTCCTGCGAACCCACTTTTAGTGACGTATGTCGGTGCCTCCCTTCTGACCGCCCCGACACCTTGCGGTACACTGTTACATCACAGTGCACTCGCGGGAACTTTGAATTGGGCCTCCTATTTCTATTTTTTATTAAAAAAACTACGCACCATTATAGTGAAACAATTTTTTTGTAATGTCCTGACATGCCATTTCAACGCCTAGCATAAAACAAACTTTTTCTTTTTGCGTGTCAGAGGCCCTTTAAATGTTCCCGTTTCCCGAGAACCGTATTTGCATGGAACATTCCGCTAGACAAAATTGCTTGCTTCTCTTGTCAATCAACAGTCACATTTTCTTTCATATTTTTTTTTTAAATTTTGCTACCGAGTCTTCTTCAAGCTATTTGTCCCATTGCTCTAATTGGTTTTTCGTCGATTAGACCACTGGACTTCATAATGGTATCGTTCATCTTTTGTGTATTCAACTTTATTTAGGTTGTCCCAAGAGTCGTCTTTCGACTTGTAGGAGAACCGTTCGGTAGCCGTTTTGTCCTGTGTATTTAAAAGCGCAGATTTATAGGTGATGCCGATTTACACGCCTACCAACTATTCAGAAGGAAGATATGTATGAAGATACATAAAAATTGCATTGCCTTTTGTGACGCTAGCAGGCACCCGAACATCGCAGAAAGGCGATTTAAACGTAATCATCTTCTACAAAAGTCTGCCTGATTGGGCGAAAATTACAATAAAAAAGAAAGTAATCACTAACCGGTTCCTACATCTGAGCGGGCCCAAAATTTTGACACCAATTCGGTTGCTTCTTCGGGGGCGACTGTGACCATTGAAAAGCTCTCAGAAGAAAATGACGCTGCTTCTCAACGGTCGCAGTCGCCCCCGGAGAAAGAAATGGAGTTGGTTTCGAAACGTTGAACCCCCTCAGATTTAGGCATTGGTCGATGATTACTTCCTTTGATTGCGATTCAAATCATTGAAACCATTGTTTAAATTGTCTGCAATTCTCGTAATGAATAGATCCGCATAAAACCAATTGTCTGCACCAAGCGCTTCGGCGAGAGATTATACTCTAAGAAAATACCTGCGCGTCTACTTACCCGCAAAACACTCAAAGAGACAATCTTTGCGATCTACGAAATCAGCTCAGTGAATTGTGAGGCGGAACATCTGTTTAGACCTTAAAATGAAGTCTGCGCTGTGGCATTACGCAATGCAAGCATGACGCTCTGCGCTGTGGCATTACGCAATGCAAGCATGACGCTTTGCATTGTGGAATGCCACAGCGCAGACTTCATTTTTAGGTCTCAACGGATGTTCCGCCTCATGATTCGCTGAGCTGATATCCTAGATCGCAGAAATTGTCTCTTTGAGTGCTTTGCGAGTAAGTAAACACGCAGGGCAATCTGGAGACCCTACGTTTTTCCCAAAGCACTCTTGGGGAGCCAATCGCTGTAATCTACGGTTGGAGCTCGGCGTATGACGTGTTGTCCGGTTTTCGTCCTCTATGTTATTCTCCAAAAACACCGTAACTTAACCAGCACGCTCCATTTCCACGAGCAGAAAATATGTTTCGACCTCACGAAAACTGTGTGCGCCTTGGCAGTGACCGGGCCGTTTTAAGGCTGTTTCACATGCTGCGATTCTCGTCCGAAATTGGTGCGATCTCCAGTAAATGTGCGATTAAAATCGCAGTCGCATTGTCGCAGCGGCTCTGCGACTGATTTCCACGAAGTTGGTATTTTGTCGCAGAGTCGGTGCGATCACTTCATCGTCAACCAGCCGTTCATTAGCCAGCTTTCATCCGCGATAGTTGCGTATTTGAAAATAAATTTAGACACCTTAAAGCGTTTGCTTTAATGCTTAGTTATTAAAAATTTCTAGTTACATATTGTATTCGTGAAACATTTGTGTTTATTAAGACGTTTTTGTTGTATTTTAGGCAAACTCAAACAGCCGGCCGCGCCGACAGAAATCGCGCGGTTGTTGGAGCATGTGAAACCAAACATCGCGATCGCACTCGCTGCGTCGGCTGTCGCACGGATTTTTTTCGCCACAGTCGCTGCATGTGAAACAGGCTTTACCCTGCTCAGAGCCATAGCGCAGACGGATTTGTTAGGTCTAAACCTATTTTCTGCCTCGTTATTCGCCGAACTCCAACCGCAGATTGCAACTATTGGCTCCCCCAAAGTGCTTTGGTAGAAAGTCGGCGCCCCGGATGTTCTCAGAATGCGTGTGGGTGAAAAATGAGAAAGAGGAGGAGTTGTGGGAATGGGGGTTGCAGTCAAATAGTGCCGTGTCGTTCGTAGCTTCCACTATACAAGGAGAGTCCATGCCAGTTTGGTCCTCCCTTTCACGGTAACAGCTATAGAGGAACGTCGTTGCTCTATTCTCGATTAGAACTTTATGAACGCACCTTCCATTTCATACGAGGGTCACAAGTGAGGCCCCGAGTTGCGTGTCACACGAGACATGCATCCTTACAAAACAGCTGCTGTTTTCGTCGAAAACTTTGTTTCGTCGTTGGAGAATTCTGCGAATTAAACTCACTAAATTGCGTCGACAGACCACACAGTTGGCCGTATCGTTTGAGCAGGACGTCCGAGAAGTAAGCCAGGTCCTTCATTTGATTGGGCGGACGATTGCATTTCGTGTCCTCCGATGCCACCTTGCCACAATTCAGGAAGTCTGCAACAAGGCTGAACAAGCGCCCCAAGTGGGGTTCGCGAATCTTTGCGCTCGGCGAGTCACGAGAAAACAGTATGCACGCACACACAAAACTGGTCTTCCCGCAGCACCCCGGCTCTAGGGTGAATGTACAGTACTGGGACCATAGTCTACATGGCGGGGCCAAGTGGAACCTCGAGACCGGGACGTCGTCGCCTGCTGCGATTCGACAGCGGTACGGAGCTGGCCATACGCAGCAGGCGGCGATGTCCCGGTCGTCCCGCCCTGTAGATTAGGGCCCCTGAGAAGAATTTAACTGTGTGTAATAATACCTGAGGCATCTGTCGCTTTTGACTAATTCTAAGAACTTTTAATGTATCTCATAATGATGACATCACTGTGTGGTTTGTTCCTGATTTCTTTCATCGGGTCATCCTGCAATCAGGCTGCAACTGTCCCTCGATAATGAGATTCTGTCCTCGGACAAACTTTGTTTTTATTCAATATTAGTAATATTTCCCTGGAAATCTCCTTTTGTATTTGGTCATTTTCCAATAATTGCCTTGTACACACAAAAAAAAAAACGTGATGTTGCCCAGGTATACATATCGACTCAGCGCTCATACATCCTTCGTGTTTTCCGTGAAACATGAGTTTGAATCCGAGGACGTGTGTACACCTCTGTTTTACCGAGGAAAAAAATGAAACTTGGTAATATGTAAACCCTACGCTACCTTTTTTACCTTACACAGGAGAGCTGTCAAAGCCTAGAAGCGACCCACACGCATACGCACATACTAAACGGGCAAAATCAGGTCGCACTCTCTCCGCTTGATTAGATGAATCGGCGGATGAGCCAGCACTGAAAAACGGTGAATGCCGTAATGTTGCGCTTGTGATTCTCTTTCATGGGCCCCTCAGCTCCTAATGCCGGCTGCACCCAGACACTTCAGGTGAAACGAGGTTTAGTATAAGTAATAATTGTACTACATACATGCAAATATTTAGGCGTTAAAATGTCAACTGACTGTTCGTGGAATGAACATGTAGAATGTATGATTGTAAAAGCTGACAGGGCGCTAAAGCTCATTTGGCGGAAGTTGGGATCCTCACACCCTTACGTAAAAAAAGAAAAACTCTATTTAACATGTGTTAGTCAATTTTGAAGTATGTCTGTGCAGTTTAGGATGTTGCAGAAATAGCCTTTCTAAATACATCGTAAAATATGCCTTCTAGGCTCGTCTAGGGGCGGTATATGAACGCAAAGGTAGCTATACTAAAATATAAAAAAAAAAAAAATTAAATCGGGAATCAGTTTCCTCTTACCGGAAAAGTTGTTCAAGTGAAGTTGTTATTATTAGTGATTAAGAATATAATTAACTGACAAGCGTGTTTCAGACCGCCAGGGTACGTAGAAAAATAAACAAACAACACAAGCAAAAATGTTCCAGAAGCCGGGACTCATTATGATTAAACAAACTACACCGACTTAACGAAACACAAATAACAATTTAATCGAACTTTTTGTCTCTCATACGGGAGATATCATCACTGAACCCAAGAGGCAGGAATGATATAAACCCCTTTCGAAAGACCGCAATCTGTTGGCAGCTGGGGAAGCCCTGCACAATGGCGGACTAAAACCGCAACCTCATGGCACACTTTATGCATTTGGGTGGATTAGAAGGCAAGACCACACCTTCTAATCCAGCCAAAAGCATAAAAACACGCCTACTAATCCAACCAAATTCATAAAGTGTGCCGTCAGGTTGCGGTTTTAGTCCACTATTGTGCAGGGATTCCCCAGCTGCCAACAGAGGGCAGTCTTTCGAAAGGGGTATGTCTCCCGTATGGCAGACGAAAAGTTCGATAAAATTGTTATTTGTGTTATGTCAAGTCGGTGTAGTTTGTCAAGTCGGTGTAGACAAGGTACCCCTCCCCCCCCCCCCCCCCCCCCCCCTCCCCAACACGAGCACCTTTCTCCACTCTTCGTCTTGCCCTACGATGGACTAAAGGCAGAAGCTACGAACCGCCAGATCCAATCACGAGCCACTTAGACATTGCGTGGTATTTCGCTTCGATGCACGTATTGGTGCCCGCGTCTCGGATCACTGATGGGAATGGGCGGACAGTGGTTCGAATCGAGCAATGAGTGACTCAACAATTTTACATTGCAAAGAAAACCACGACGTACTGGCTCTTTGCAATGTCGAAGCTATAAAACTGACGCAGCGTTTTTGGATTCGGAGAATTATTCGTCCAAACCTAATCAATGCTAAGCGTGTCATAGTTTAGCGTGGAACGTGATTGGACCTGGCGGCTCGTGGCTTTGGCCTTCAGTCCATCATACGATGAGACGAAGTGAAGAAATTGTTATAAACAACACTATTTTGTTTCTAATTGAACGTGTGTATTTCATTTCGTGGTTGTTGTTTTGATCTATTGCATAGTGGAATCGGCTTCCTGATGTGTCAGTGTGCTGTTCATTTGAAGGTTGGTTGTCAAAAATATAATTTCACTGCTGCAACGTCTTCGGGCAATGAAAACTAGTCCTTGAATATGGAATGAACATAAACTGAGTTGGACACGGTTCGTCGCTTTCACGCAGCGCTGTTAGTTTAAAAAAAAAAAAAACATATTTTGTGCATCTGTAAATGAAGCTTTGAGAAACAAATAGGATGGCAATATAAGAAAAAATGTTTTTTTTAAACTAATTTAGTACAAAAATATATTCAAATCTCTCGCAGCGTCCGCCTTAAAAAAAATGTCGCTCTCGCGCGCGCGCGCGTGCGTGTGCGTGTGCGTGTGCGTATGCGTGTCTGCGTGTGTGTGCGTGCGTGTAGAAGTGCGCGCGCGCATGTGTCTGTGTGTGTGTGTGTGTGTGTGTGTGTGTGTTTTCTGTACTAAACATTGAAACACAAGTTTGAAAACCCAACCGAAAATCGCGCCAAATTCGAATCATGCAAAAATGTTTCGTTTTTCTTTTTTAATTAAGGTATTTACTCCAATTAAACCGCAAATATAGTTTCGCCAAAAACCTATTTGCGGTTTACGTAGCATGCCTTGCACTTGACGTCATGGCACCGTACCATCCGCCATTGCTCCGAACCATGATCCTGTGCCTGCACCTTCTGCACCATACATTTGGCACCATTGAATTTTTTGTGGTCGACAAGCCTTGCCGAGAAGAACAAATTTGATGGTGCCAAATGTATGCAAGACCCTACCTACAAGAGTCTATTTTCAAACCCTCTTAAAATACAGCAATGCGACGCGAGACCCTCAACCTGAACTATTCACGTTAAGAAGAGTACCGGACTGGGGACGACTCTTTATTAAAGGGACACTGACTCCCGCCCCCCCCCCCCCCCCAAAAAAAAAATCTATATATATATATATATATATATATATATATATATATATATATATATATACAGTGTGTCACAAAAGAAAATTTACACGGTGTTTTTTACCGCAAAAATAAGCTAGGCATCGCCGAACGCTCATTCTCCGCCCAAAGGTAGAGCTAGGGGTCACAACCAGATGCCAAAGTTTCAGCCCGATCCGATAACTTAATAAAAAGTTATAAGTGATTTTCTGAAAATTTCAATGGGAAAATGGCGGCCGACGGAGTTTTCGAACACATGGGGCTCTGTGGCACCAGAAACCGAAAACGGGCAAAAATGGGCTCCATTTTCCCATTGAAATTTTCAGAAAATCACTTATAACTTTTGCTTAAGTTATCGGATCGGTCTGAAACTTTGGCACCTGGTTGTGACCTCTAGCTCTACCTTTGGGCGAAGAATGAGCGTTCGGCGATGCCTAGTTTATTTTTGCGGTAAAAAAGACCGTGTAAGTTTTCTTTTGTGACACCCTGTATATTTGTCAGGCGATTTACAATGGTTGTCAGAAGAATACCCAATCAATATTTTGCTACAGCGTCACGTATATCTTAATAATAAAGTTTTAAAAAATGCAACTGATCGAAACCGAAACCAAAACTGGACTGGAGAGGAAGAAGAAACATAGAGGAGAAGAGAGGTAGCGGAAGTCACGTGGCTGTGATCATAGAGTTATTATAATGTACGCTAGAGGTTCAAGTGGCGCTAGTGTGCTGACGCAAATTGAAGCAGACAGCAACCAGTCGAAAATTGACTTCCGGTAATGCATTTCTATAGGAAAAAGTGAGTGCATTTTCTCTCTGCGCTCGATCATAAGAGCAAATATTCCGAATAATTCATACGTACTAGGTAGCTTGGAACATTTCTCAGTCAGGCCGACGAAATAATTGGTCAGTTACGGTGTTTTTCTTTCAAATTCATCGCATTAAAAACGGTGCTAAAACAGCTTCGTACCTGTATTTATGTGCACTGTCGGACACTGTTAGCGCGAACACGATGTCGGCGCTTTTCAGCGTGGGGGATATACGTGCCAAACGAACGAAGAACATCTGGCGGCAAGAACTACGCAGTAACACCGGATCAGCAACTACACGTGCATATACGATCAAAATTGATTGAAGGCCACGTAATCTATTCCTATTTTAAATAAGTAAGTACCGTTTTATTCCTTCTGCTCTGAGCGAAGCTGCTTGTTCTACGTTCAAAATATCACTCGCACGCTCGAAATCTTTGAGAACAAGTGCCCGATAAAAGCTGCCCGGCAAAGAAAGCAATACGAAGAGACAACTTTTATAACCCACGAACTTTATTCTCTACGTTTTGAATGTTTTTATCCGCTCGTGCACGACGGGGCCATTTTTATATAGTGACCGGACTGGCATATTATCAATATATAAGCGTCACCGGATTGCTGGCAAGCCTTGAACACACTCTACATTCCTTTCGATTGTAATTTTGCTTCGAATCGTCGCTTGTTTTTACACACCTGCTGCGGAACACACGTTTGGGACTGAAATGTAGCGAAGTTAAACATCGGTCACTGATGAAGAAAAATGCGCTAACTAAAGCAATTACACTTTTACAGTGTTAATCAAGGTACATATTATTCGGTACAACCCAAATAACCAAAGTGTTCCGTGTTATTTTCCGGCGAAGAGACAAAATGCACGCGCGCTTTCCCATGGGAATACACAGGAAGACTGGAAAAGTAGACTGGTTGCTGTCTGCTTCAATTTGCGTCACGGAAGTCGCATAGACACTAGCGCCAGTTGAACCTCTAGCGTACATTATAATAACTCTATGGCTGTGATACTTCTTTGCCCCCAAACAACGCATTTGCAGGTTTTTAGAAGCCACAAAAAATGGGTATCATATTTCTCTTCTATTCTTAATATTGTGTGTGTGCCTTCGATGTCCTACGGCTTTGATTAAATTTGGTGGTTGTGTCTAAACCTTAGAAAAAACGGCCCGTGACCACGGAGAAGAGAGTGAGCGTGGCTCAAACTGGCCAGTTCTCGATCGGCGGTTTTCAGGCGGGAAGGAACCGAGTTTCGAGCCGCAAATTCTGTTCTGGGTAGTTGGGCTCTCATACGTGACGTACAACTAAAAGCCTCGGCGAGATAAATACCCTGTCAGTGTCCCTTTAAAGACGTTTATTCTCCCTCTCTCTCCTAGATAACAAAGTCGTAGCGCCGAATGAGGTGACGTCATCAGGGAAGGCCAACGCTGGTCACAGATTAGACACGACGATTGCGTCACCAATCGGCTCAAGCTTGACTGGAAGCCGAGCGCTGACGGTGCACCCGATTCCCATCTGTGTCCAGCGTTGGCCTTAGCTGGTGGCGCCAAAATGACAGCACTACGGCCTTGTCTTCTAGGCGGTGTTGAACAATGGCGACTCACGTGACGTCGATGCAAGGTTTTGATTTTTTTACGTGTTCTTCATTTCGTGCGTTTTTCGGTCGTTACCTTCATACGGGTGCTCTCTCCAATTCACATTAACTTTCCATTTATAGAAGCACTATAATCATGACCTAGTGAAGATAGTTAATAAACTTCTTGTATCTTCATGTTTTCCTTCTTAATCTATCGCCTGATCTTATCAGAAGCCTGCACTTTAGCTTCCATTGCCAATGTTTTCTTGTCATTTCATCACCCAATCACTAGACCATCCAGAAAAACAACGAAAATACCCGCACCCTAAATAGATAAATAAGATTTTAAAAAAAATCACAAGACACCTTTTAAAAGAAAACATCTTTAAAACTGTTTTTTTTTTTTGTAGTCATCAAATATCCGTCATATTCTTATCACCTATATTCTACTGCACCGCGTGTTTAACACCTAAATAAAACGGGTCAGTGTGCTTGATCAATTTGTATTGCTGTGTTAATGACGAGATGATACCGTCATGTCACGGCAACACCACCTTTGGATTCCTGTCATGAGCTTCAGAAACAATTGATCGAGCAAGCCTGCCTGTTATGTCACGGCCGGACTGGAAGCGCGCGCTCTCTTTCTCTTCTTACGGTCTTAGTAATTGGGGCAATCGCCACCTCCCGCCGCAATTCGTGGGGGGCCGCTGTCACCTCACCTCTGGGCTGCCCTTTGCCGTCTGCACAGAGCGCGTCTGACAGTGTATCTCAGCGCTGTCGCAACTTGCGGCAGAGACTTTTATAGCCTTTGACACCTGATCCTTATGTTCAGCCACTATCCAATGCGCTTCTGATGAGCCCAAAATAGTGAACATTTGCTTGTGAATGGGGCCAGCTGAACATGAAAAACATACAGAGAAATATTCGTTATCCGAACCAACTTGCTCAGCTAAAGCCCGTAACAAGGTGAATATTTGACGCACATCTCCGAGAGATTTGGGAGTAAAAAGTAGTAAGTAGAGACAGCGAATGCAATTGCGGAAAAACAATACTCGTCTTTACCTCCAGGACTTCTGTTGCAACTCAAGAACAGGAGGAGACGGACCCCTCTACGTGGAGGAACTTTAAATAATAAATAATTTGTACACTGTCGTGAAATGTCAGCAGGCCCAAGCTATCTATTGCCGTGGTCTGCATCATCATTTCATAGGCCGCACGTGAAGTCGGTCAGCTGCTCCAGACGAGGGTGTAGTAGTCTGTACATTTTTCGCACAGTGCATATTACAGCCTAAAGTGCTTCCTCGAGGGCTTGTGCACATATCCAGCTGATTTTTCGTTTCTGTCCGTGACCGTCTTTGCATGGTTATTCAGGAGTATTCTGAGGAACATGTTGCAAATTAAACCAGCCAAGCGCTTTGAGTGACTGTTGTCAATAACCACTGGGCAACTTAGGATTGGCGCGTCTTCAAGATAGGGTGCAATGAGTAGTTGCAGAACTTCGTGCACATTTGTATGCGGAAGGTGCTTAACAGCCTTTAAAAAAAAAAAAAAAAAACAATTTTGTTTAGAAGTGCGAGGAACCTTGGATTTGGATAAGGAAGTCCGCTTTTATCCTGGCCTTGCCATAAGACGAACAGAGGATCACCTCTGTTACTCGTAGCCAACAACATAACACAGGCGTCGCACCCAAACTCACTAATGAGTTTCACCAGATAGCCACCGACGTACACCAGACCGGTCACGGAGGGAGATGGAGCGCAAGGCTCTTTCAGTTTTTTCAGGTCAGTGGTAACCTACGAAGCTCGAACTTCAGCGCAAAGCAGCTCGAAGGGACCCTCCGAGTGGGGTAAAGTGGGGTGAGGTGGTCGCGCCTCTGGCGGCAAGCAAGTGAACTATATACGAAGAAAAAATGCCATTGACTCCCGGGCGATAGCAGAGGCCGTGAGAAGAGAAGGAGAGCGCGCGCTTCCAGTCCGGCCGTGGTTATGTATAGCTGCTTAGCGCGTGGTGCACTGTGCGACACAGTTAGCAGGAACACGGCATCGCACCTATGTTGAATCTTACTCGGACAAGTCAGTAATGAAAGCCAAATTTTACAGGCCTAAGTATGTGACCCGAATGAGTGCGTTCCACCGCACTATGAGCTTTTGGAAGAACTGTTTTATTTATTTATTTTTTTAGGTAAGTGAAATTCGTAACAAAATGACGATCGCCTATTCGTGCTAACTGTATCGTGCACTGATGCAGCCTCTGGCAACTCTGCGGTCGTGCACTATTTAGTGCCGTTAAGAGAGATCATATTTATTCACTCTCTCGCTCTTTCAAATTCCCTTATGCTAACATACTTGCAGACTTCGAGGTTATCCGCTTTAAGCTTCTTGGCCTCGACTTCGGCGTAGAAAGCGACTGCGCAGTAGGCAAACAGTCGAACCATCTCGATGTACTGGCAGTTTTGCATCTCCCCGCTCCCTGAGATGTAGAGAGCCGCGTGATGCGGTCATTTAAGGCACAAAATTTCAGGCTGAACGCAAGAAACGACGATAGCAATTGGGTAGATTTGCCGTAATGTTTCGAAAGCGTTGTTGTCAGCGACAGTCGCATTGCGGTTGAAAGCTCTAGTATCGTTACGGTGATGCTGCGACACCTAAGTACAGGCAGACGCGCAATATTTAAGCTCGTCTCTTTACGTGAGCCCCTTCCTAACCAAAGGAACCTTCTACGCTACGCACGCCACTCGCAGTGTTTACGGGATTTAACATAAAATGGCTTGGTGCACGACCTCTGACCCAATAAGCATTCCATCACGTTATCGGTATATGCTGGTGCACAACTACGAAGGGCTAGGCTGCAGAGCTTCCCCTTGACGCCGTCAAACCTGAAGTTAGCGCGTGGCAATAGGCGAGAGACAGCGCATTATAGATAGTATAAGGCGGGTTGATATCCAGTAACCTTCCTTCTATTTTACTGATGGAAAGTTAAAAACGCTACCTCATACACCCTGAGATTTGCACCTCACTATCTAACGTACGAGCACCAGCACATTTAATGTGCTCGCGCTCACAGTTTACTCACACGCGAACTGGAACACCGAGAAGTTTCAAAACCTGACAACCTTACCTGCGTATCACTTCCTGTTGCAGGCTTATAAAGTTTTCCTGACAGTTTTGTAACTTCCAAGTGCCCCCCCCCCCCCCCCAAAAAAAAAAAAGAAAAAGATAAAAAAAGTCCAAGTACCAGCAGGAGAGAAGACAACGCGTTGTCTTCTCTCCTTGTCGTATTTGAACTTTTGTGAACCTCTAAGGCTGTCCAGAAGGGCCTCACGAGCCATTCTCTTCCAATTATTGCGTGGGCCATCCGCTTCTTTATTAACCTCATTTTCGCGGAGGGAGAAGCAATATCCGCGCTGTACTACCGCAGCTGAGAATGAACAGTGGGCCGTGAAAGTTTGAAAATATTTGTCTCAACTTTGAAGCGGTCATGCGATTACACAATAAGAAATCCGTCGCTGTCGTCTTAAACAAACAATAGACGCAATAAACCCAAGTGTCATGAAGGGGCTCACATGTCACCGTTGTGAAGTAGGGAGGCACAATGCTGGGACCTGAGATACCAGATGACATCGACACGTGTCCCGGGGTTGGTGTGCCTGGCATCATCGATATTGTTGTAGGGATATGAGCGCTACAGTCTACAGTGAGGGTCTCAATCATGGTTTGTGTCACAATCGCCATGTGTTTACCAAGCTCGCCACCCCCACACCCATGATTACTGTGGGCAGCTTTCTCGCACTCCTTGAACTGCTGAATGTAGCTGCGAGAAATAAGAGACGAATTATGGACACAGATGACTGGAAATAAAATAATCAGAGGTCGGATCCGCGAAGAATGCGTAAGACATTTTCGTTAAGAACTTGGTAACCCAAGAAGTTCCTAAGATGTGCCGGATTCGGTGTGCTGAAAGGGGTTCTTAGAAATGGACCTCCGACAAGAGGAGGGGGAAAAAAGAAAGAAACTTCCGACATCTCACAACCAACGAGAGTTTCGAGAGCGAAGCCGACAGAAGACGTATTGCACTCAAAGCACGCGTTTTTTTTTTTTTTTTTTTTTTTTTTTATTAACGACCGAAGCGGCACCGCGCCAGCACCATTTCGATTCAATAGTCACGAAAATGTTCGTAAGAGAAATTGAACCCCTGGCATAGGATTTCCTCTAACTCCACACAAAATACCAATTTGCTTCGGGAATTCCAGAACGTTTGTAACTTTTACTGAAGTTATATTTATAAATCCAGTTAGCGTAAGAAAGGTTTAGGAATCCGACCTCCGATCAACTCCGGTCATTGCAATCAAGTAACTCATGGGAAAACTTTGGAATGTTTCATACATTTTTATCTGGGCATCATCATTTGTACTCGCTTCATGAGCGACTTTAATTTTCATCGTTTTACTTCAATAGTGATGTGAGCGTGCGTCTTCATTGTTTTTCTTCATTATTAAAATGCGTGTGTTAAATGCCAAGACGGATATAGAGCGACTACGGTGAAGCAAATTTTACGTCGACCGAAAAGTTCAAGGAGTGCCATAAGGGCACAGATGTTCTTGAGTGTGGGCAGAACTGCTGCGGGTTAAAAGCTAGACCTACAAAAAGCCGAGTTCATAACCGCCTTCATATATCCATTTAACTGTCTTTTTGGGTGTCTGTATGTGTGTGTGTGTGTCATGTAATAGTGTAAACGAATGCACAGTTAAGCGCCGTTCACAGATATGCAACCGAGTTAGACCGAGAGAGACCAGACCGGTTTTTAAGCCTCTTGCGACGTCTTAGGACTGGATGCGCTGCAGCGGAGCTGGTTCTAAGACGTCGCAAGAGGCTTAAAAACCGGTCTGGTCTCTCTCGGTCTAACTCGGTTGCATATGTGTGAACGGCGTTTAACGTTTAAAATATTTTGAATAACGTCACTAGATAGGTAATGATTAATTTCGTTTAGGACGTAAATCAGTCTTTCCGGCATTACACCTCTTCGATTGTCAAGCAGAAAACGAACCGACACAACAAGGAATCCGTGATTGCGCCTCAAAAAAACAAAAACAATGAAAGCCTTATTATTTTAGCTTTAAAATGAAATCACATTCTACTGCTTTGATATGGCCTCGCTTCAAGTACAGACTACTGAATGAAACGGGAAACGATGCGGACTGTAAAGCATATGTTTGGGCCTTGACCACGCTCGCTTTTATTGGAGCCGTACAGAGACCGGAAGAGCACGGCCGGAGGAATGCGGGAAATGAATGAGAAAATGGCAAAAAACAACGAATTGAAAATAAACAAAAATATGAGGATCAAAAGGAAAGTATTATGCATCTTTGATGTTAAGATTATGGCATTCCTCCGCAAAGTCTTTCTAAGACAACCCCAACTCACATTACGGAAACGAGTATTCGCAACTCCTGATTGTCACCTCAAAAAAAAGGTGGGCTGGTTCATCCTGCTCCGTGCTTACTGGTCAAATGCCGTCTCGCAGGTTGATCCGCTCTGCCAAATACTCGCTGTAAAATGTCGCCCTCATAAATGGAAGCGTTTTTGCAGCGCACTGAAACTCATTACGTCCCTCAATAAAGATGAAAAATGTCCCTAACACGAATGATACTATTCCAATGTACGACGATATTCAAGGATCGGTTCGTATACCGCTGCCAGCCACCGAGGACCAGCTCACCAAAAGGGCTACTTCAATTTTCCGAGTGGTGCTGTCCGCTTGGTCACCCGAAGACCTTTCCCCTCCAGTCTGCTTCGAAAACCATGGGAGGCGCACTGTCGTGTCAAGTTAGACCCTATGGCCAGACGAGGTAATATATTGTGTACCTTTATTTTTGGATCCGCTAGAAGCACCGAGAGAAAGACGTAGATGATGTGATGAACCTCACTGCCAGCGCGACAGGCGTTCGTGTCAGTTCTGCTTACGTGACAACGAAGCGATGAAAAAACGGTCGTGGTAAACGGAAACGAATGGCTACCTACGACGTGTTCACGCTGATGGCCGTGAAAACCTGCATGTACGACTTATCGGGATGAAATTCCAGCGCTGAAGGAAATCGTCACTGCCCTCAGAGAACACGACGTGATGCCGCTGTGCTCCGAGCTTACAGTCTATCCTCTGCGGGGTAATTTGGGCTTCGAGAATTTGAAACAGAACCGCATCTTTCTTCCAACCGAGAAGGAGGACATCCTCGAGTGGAGACGACGGTACCTAAGAGTGATAACGAAGCGCAAAGTCAAGAACCGCAAAATCCATTCTACGGATGGATTTTGTGGTTCTTGGCTTAGGTTCTTGGAGCACTCTTGGGTCAACTCTGGCAATACAGTTGACGTGGTATGTAGCGAAATCAGCGTAAAACCAGCAAGCAAATCGTGTATGTCTGGGCTGCCCATCAATGCACAAGAATTTAAAAACAAAAAAGAAAAGTTTACAAGGCACTTTTGAATAGGCAGATAGGAATAATAAATAATAGAGTTTGTAGCGGAAAATCATCATATCATATGGTGTAAACATAGGTCAAAAGGTAGTTTCGTTGCAGTACTCACTAGCAGAGTTCCTGGTTCTCCGGATGCTGGAGGGGCCTGCGAAAGGCGCCCTTAGGTATTACAACGGGCTTGGCCAGCCTGCGCGACCCACGCTTGCCCTTCTTGCGTGAGTAGGCTCTTCGAGCCTTGAAGGTCTTGCCTCCGGCTAGAAACTTCTTCACTCGTCGGTTGAAGTCAAGCCCGCACTTGAAGTAGTCCGACAAGGCAGCCCTGCCATTGCATGTTTGCATCGCATGGAGCTGCATTGATTCTGGCGCGTGGTCTGTGTATGATGCAAAAGATTCGCGACAGGAGCCGTCAGATTAATGAACTCATAGTTGCATCGCGCTCGTGTTAAATGCCTCCAACTCGTGGTACAACACAATAGGTTATATGAACTCCGTAAAGAGCAAAGGATATTTTATGGCCGCTGAGTATGAAGTCTGCCATACTGAAACTGAGGGGAAAAAATGGTAAAGCTTGATTAGGCGGACATGGACCATGGAGTACAGAATGTGTCAGTTTTTCATCGTGCGCTACAGGTGTTAGCCAGGGCGAGACTAAATGAACGAGGGCGCCGCACAAGCGCTACCTATGGCTCTTGCACGATGCATGCGTGACGTCAATGAGGCGAGAGCTCATATGCCGTCACACCGCTCTAGCCGACACGTTTTGCCGGGCACGGAATGCTTCAAAGTAGCTGGCTAAGCTGCTTAGTGTCTAAGTATACAACTGCCACAGTACCGATCCAGGTTCGAGCCCTGCTAAAGCGTCTATCATGTTGTTGTTGTTTTGTTGTTGTTTTTTTTTTCTTTTTTTACGTTTCTCTCTTTTCTTTTCTTTTTGTTTTATTTTTTAAACTTACTGCATACAGTTTTAACGCAGTGTAACGCTCCCAGCATGTCACTCGTTCATGACGCTCGTCCATTACTCTCGTCCATGTCGATCGTTCATGACACTCGATCCTGATGCTCCTTCCTGACGCTCGTTCCTGACGCTCGTTCCTGACGCTCGTTTCTGACGCTCGTTCCTGACAAGTTTCGCCTAGAAAACGACTAATAAGACATTCTCTGTTAAAAACAAAAGTGTCGAAAGCTGCCCGTTTGAGGAGACTTTGGAGTCTGGTGCGCGTTTTCCACGATAACGTGATCCTTAGATCATACCAGGCTCTCTGATCGGTTCACTATGATTCGCTACACGCGTCCGCCGTGGAGGTTGACGTCCCTTGGGTGGGACTTCTTTCGGGTGGGACTTCCTTCGTTCATTTGGGCTTAGTTACGGTACCTCACTCTCCTCACGGCTCAAATTTCAAGAGAATAGCGCGGAGCAAAATTTGTCTGAGTTCTAACAGCTACGACATATTTTAACTACTGGCAACAGCTATCTACTTGGAATGCGCAGGTTAAGACGAATATTTGAAAATTTAGTTAGTGAAATTTAGATAATTGATTCGCTACTTATCACTAGAATAGCCTCCGCCAAGGTCGATAACACTATCCGAAAGAAATCTTTTTTTATATATGTATGTCGCCTTTTTTAAATTAATTTCAGTAATCGGTGAAACACCAAGTAAATATAATTTTAAAGACATTTAAAATCCATAACTAAGCAATGATACTAATATTTCAGTTTATAGATAATCACTCTTGATATTTAAAATTACGCGCTTTTATATTCACTAATAAAACTTTTTTAACTATATTCAACTCGCTCAACTTCCTGACTATTAGCGTCTTGGAACCAAAAAAAAAAATAATGATAACGAAATCTCCCAAGTACTTTAGCAAAGACAGGCACGCACACTGGCTATATATATTACTTTCGTTTGATTGTGCACGGGTTTTTGGTACCTCTTTTTTCTTCATTCAGTTTGCTGAGTTTGCTCAGCCTTTTGTAGCCGCGTAACCTAATGCGATTCCTCCATGGGTTACTGAATTTCCAGTGAAGTCAATAAATAAAGACTCTTTCGCTACTCTTCACTTCTAGTTAGGGCTTTAGATACGCAAGTGCAATGGCCCAAATTTCGGCCGTTGCATTTCTGTGTAACTTTAACGGGATGCAACGACGAAGTATAAATCTTGTTGACGTCCGCGGAACAGCACTGCAATTTCCCTGAATGAGCAGCGAAAAAATCCCCCTCTTCCGATTTACAAATCTCGACTCGCCAGGGTTTCAGGCTACATACTAATGAGGCGCATCTTGCTACTCTGAATACAAAACCTGATATCTGGGAACGCTCCGCGTTGGCCCTGATGTCTGTTGGACAGCTCAGGCCTTGCTCTTGGAGCGCCACACTCGAGAAATAGGACACGTGCTGGCGCAGGGACTCGTCCAGAAAGCAGTCGGTTGACGACAACGCCGCCGCGCTACATTCCTGGTACTTGTGAATTGCCCTGAAACGAAGCGGAAAGAGTCTTAAAGACGCTCCGAAGAGTTCAAAGAGCGAGGCGTTGGCAGCGGCTCCCTTGGCTCCCTTTTCGGGAATCTTCGTTTGGAAAGACGAATGTCAGAACTTTCTCGGAAACTCGTAATCTCGCGATGGTGTTTTCCGTAATTTATTAATTCCCACTTACTAAAGAACGTCGCTGGAAGCGAGGCAGCGCCGAATTAGCTGTTCAAAACAACAGTATACTGCATTGACCTCAAAAGGTTGCGGTAAATGACTGATGAGGTAAATTGGTCTGAATAATTTTTTAGGGGATAATAGTGCCGAAACTCCCCAATACCATTTTGGAGTAGCAGTAATTCATCCACATATTTTTGTCCCGGGCAAGATGGTTTGTCCGTATTTTTTCTCTATTAAATTCGCGAACTTAGGCTTTGCCGCGTCATTTTCTTCCTTCGAGTGAACCAGGGTAACTTATTATCGATGAGTAAAAAATAGCTTGGTCTGGACAATAATGGCCCGCCTTACATTCTTTAGAACGATCGTCGTTAACTCACTGGCATAGAGTCTCCGGGTGGACGGTCGATGTTGAGCCGTTCTTGTCCGTCAGATAGTGGAACGTCACTCCGCACAAAAAGAACTTCTGCAGGGCGTTTCTCTTCTGGCAGACTGCAGTCTGCGCGGCGATTTGCGGAGCGTACGAGATGTGGTCTGTAATTTTGATATGTATTCGAAGCTGCAAAACCTTGCTGTTATCTCTCCTGAATATTAGATGAGGTCATGATTGGTACTACCTTTAACGTCATTACAAGAAACGTTGAACTTGTCAATGTTTCCCCTCATTCGATTTTCTTCTTTCTCTCGGAACGTTTCCTTCCGGGGGCAGTGGGTCAACCACATCACTTTTTTCACGCACTCAACGTACGACCGCAGTAATCTGAAGAGAAAGGCAAGAGAGAAAATATTTCAGCGTGATGAACACGCCCGCCAACAATGTGCGTGGGAAAGTAGCAGCGAAGAACCTAATTCAGTTTTTATAGTGCGTACAGAGCACGACACTGTTAGCGCGAACAAGCGATCGCCAGTTTTCTGTGCTTTCCTCTAAGAACCGAGAGGTTATCATCAAAAATATTATTTTTATGGAAAGCGCTCAATTAGGGCTCTAATATAAGGGGTAAAATTGTGTGCCCACTAATACTCTTTCCTGATAAAATGCGAAAAGGCGCCGATGTTGTGTTCGCGCTAACAGTGTCGCGATGTGTACATGACGATACATCGTAGCATCCTTTGCATACCTAATAGCTGGTATTTACTTCTTTATTGAAATTGTGACTAACCAAGAGGCGGCTAGAGGCGACGAGGTGTTTCGGCGGCGCCATCTTATGATTACTACTAGTGACGCCACGACCAAGGTTATCAGTTGATGACGACAAGTTCAATGGTTGACGTAGAAAGCACGGTAAAAACTTAGAGTCATCGCGTTCTTAAACCAACGCCGTCAGTGTTGACAATCTCTTATTTCCGTCTGTGACCGCAAATTCGGATGTTAAAGTGAGCGTTTTGCGACTCGTAGAAGGCCGACCACAGCGACGATTTGAGTCGTGCACGTCACCAGAAGGCGCATTGGGAGCACGATTCCTACTGCGACTATAGTCCTAAAACGGTAGTTCAATTAGAAAGGGGCGCCCAGAGGTAGTAAGCATATATATTCTTCAATATGCGCCAGGAACTCTATTCGCTAGTTGCAAACCGCACGGGTTGCGTGACGCAATCCCTTTCAACGATTGGATGCTGGCGCCAACCAAATAGTTTACTTACTGGCAAGCCTGGTCGTTTGCTTCAGTAATATGCTTGGCATCACTCGACAGAATGATCTCACATTCGTTGCGTCCGCTTTCGTAAACGGCCTTCCGACAAGTCTTTTCTTCTGAGGAAAAAGAAGAATGACATCATAAAACCAACCTAACTGCCACTAACTCAGAACTTTATTCGTTGCACGGCTCCACACCAGACGAGCCTGCTGTAAACTCCCTCACTGATCAAAATGGCCTTCAAAAGCCGTGACGAGCGTTACCTCGGTCGCAGGTGAGGTTTTCAACCAGTCTGTGCTGTTCAATCTTGGCGAGTTCCCTGTCGAATATTTCCGACTTCCCGTTGCACTTCGTGGCTCGCATTGCATCGTGGACACACCGACGGTACGTCTTAAAATAGCTAAAATGAACGAGAGTAAGTCACATTAAAACCATTTGTTTCGACGTCAGCACATGGGTTTTGCACTAAAGTCCTACTCAACGAACCCTTAACTTGCAGCCAAAGCAACAAGCGAGAGCTAGCTCGCGCACCTTGCAGTGAGACAAAACTTTGTAGCAGGGTCGTAAAGTACCTAGGTACAAATGACTGAAAATCGGTATCTAAGTGCTTTTGTTGTACCTGAGGTACAGACCTAGGTACTTTCATTTCTCATTACCTGTAGCTGTATCTTAGGCACATTTTCCAGTAACTTGTAACTAAGTGAAGTTACTTTTTACAGGGACTTTTCTATTCACTTCATTAAAATGGTAGAAACTATAGATCTTGAAGTATTAACACACTGCCATGTGCCGTGATTAAGGTTGAGTAGGGTACAACCTGGGAGGCACTGACTTGATCGAACGACGCTTTAGCGAACGAAGCCCCGCCCATGATGTTTCATCGAACGACACTTTGGCGAATGGCGGGGTTCATTTGAGCGAACGGTAGATTAGCGATGCCGTTCCGCATGTCTGCATTGCTGGCGGAGTACTTGAGGTACTGCCGCCCGGTGGTCGATGGCTTAATCAGAGCAATCGATAAGAGGCTTGCAGATATGAAAGAACAAAAACATGTGATAATGTCTGCCATGTGCCATCCAAAATTTAAGGTAGCGTGGATAAACAAGGAAGCGGAACAGAAGCGGACCTGGGATTATCTAAAGAACGAACTTATGCAAACAGCAACTATGGAAAAAGCATCGTCAGGCGAACAAAGGGGTGACGGCGAAGACTGCGAGCACTTCCTTAACTTCGGAACATTGTCCTCCCCTGCTTCATGGGAGCAGGAATTTGTACAGTACACCGAACTTGCTCCGACAAGAAGTTTGCACACAATAGACGTTTTAGCGAATAACAGGAGAGCGTGTCAAGATTCCTCCTAACGTATTTTTTCCCAACAAACTAAAGCATAACGGGCGTATACGGAATATACCCGCACGCAAAATCAGTTGTAATTAAGAAACAGTGAAAACACTACGCTTAATTGTACTGTAAACTTCCCAACGCCGTTTAAACCAAAAATGCTGACATCTTGAAGTTCCGCACAACTTTAGTTGTGTCTTCCTTTGTCTTTCGTGAGCTCCTACCTTTAGTAGCCTTCCTTTAAGCACCCTGCCAACAACGCGTTTATTCTTTCTATAAAACTTTAACCTCGTAAGAAAGAATTACCTGCAACGAACTGAAGAGTTGTCTGTCGACTCTGTCATTACATCCCTGAACACTGTTTCGCACTCTTTGCTTGAACGCAACAAAACCTCCTGGTCGCAACTGGGCGACTTGCTTTGTGTTGGGCCGTACACTGCAAATAAAAGAATTTATTTGTAAACACCGTGTTCATCAAAGCCACGCGCCTGGGTTGTCAACACTCGAAACTTGTGCCAGCCGCCTGGCATTGTTGAGTTCTGTGATATCCGCTTCCGCACTAATGGAACTTTTTCCCGAAGAGTTCTGCACACAACCGCGCTGTCTTCCAACTAGCGACTGATCACCGCAGATTCCTTGGCGAAACGAGAAATAGGTATTTTCATCCCAATCACCACTGACCGGGACTTGCAGAACTATTCGTTATTCTATGATGGCCGATCCAAGAAATTATATTACAACCTGTGGTAGGCCACTCTGAACGTGTTAACATCGGAGGCGTAATCGTCCATGAAGATTTCTTGCACTTGTCACTGCGTGCCGTCTTTATATTAAAAAAAAAAATCAGTTAACTACGAACGCGAACCCGAATGGTATCCGACAAATTGATTGCTGCCGAGTGCAAGCCGAGTTGTGATGTATGCTCGCGTCCAGTCAGGTGAGCAGCCGCATCAAACTGGGATGCGTCCGGCACCGCTGGGAACTAAACTGGAACCGGAAATATCACAATACCTTTATTTACGATTGAGAAAAAAATATATAGTTCGCTTTTGTTTTTGAAATTTGACAGCGGAAATAACGTTTCTCGCTATGGCGCGCTGTTTCGCTCGTGCACCATTACGCGATATGCAGCTATAAAAAATCTAACGTAATAGCATTTGTGGTCCCTTCAATACCACCTGTTATTAGCTCTTATTCAAAATGGAAAACAACTTCTGGAACCTTCAAGATATTTTTTTTATAAATTGTTTTTTTTTACCGATGTTTATTATATTTTGAAGATATTCAAAACGTGGGAAACGTTTTCTTACTAAAACAAATACAAGAAGAAATTTAAAAGATTGGGCAATCAGTCTCGTGAGATACTTCTCGTTTTGGTTTGCGTGTTCATTACGACTGTATTTGAAGCACTCTGTTCATGTTCGTAACGAAAGGTTTCTGGAAAAGTAGAACAGCCGGAGTACCTGGAGAAAGGACGGCGTCTGCTGCTGCCACGAAGAAACCGATGGAGAGCCAGAGGGCGACCCATAGTGCAAGCCGTGATTCGTTCATCTCTTATGCATTAGGCCGGCTCGAAGTTACGAGTCCTTCGAACAATGTCCACCGGGAACTCTAATAATAAAGAAGTGCAAGCGCACACCTTAAATGAGACATCATATTTTGCCGCTATTACTGCGCCGGTGAAAGATAACCACGTATAGTAGAAAACAAGTTAAGAATGCGCCAACTAAAGGCCACCGCATACCAGGCGTGGCATCCAATCTCTCCGTGAAGCAACCATAAAAGGCAGTAGCCATGACGATTTTTGTGACGTCGGCGTGCCATATCAATATGCAATATTATTTATAGCGGACTACTTGCGTTTCGCGGAGGAACAGTGGTTGGTGGTAATGAGGGTGTGGGAGGAGCTCCATGGTGCTCCACGGTGCAACGATATTCAATTGGAATTTTTTTTTTTCACTTTACACGAGCTTAATGACACTAGTGGGACTAAAGGAGACTCGCACGAAACTCCACTGGCCAAGGAACTCCATTGTAGCAGTGTAATATCAAGAACAAAAGCGGGCGTTTCCAATCAATCGCTCCTTCGCGAAACTTGATGACGTAACTGGGGGATCGTGGTATCCTCCAGTGGCGATATATGAATGCGGCTCATACATTGGACCCGAGCATTCCGTGGGCACGTGATTTGGGCTCCCGATAGGTGATAGCTCAAGAAGCATTCGAGTAGTGGCCCGTGTCCAATTTCTGCAATGATTACAATAGCCGAACCATAACAATGTCTAACTCAGCGCGTGTCCTGTGCTTTGCCAACCCCAGCGTGTGTCTATGATCAACATTGGCGCCATATAACCGGCTCCCGATCACGTGGCCGCTTGTTCTGGCTGCGAGTTGAGGGGGTGAACGCTGCTCGTTTTCTTTTATTTTTTGCAACTTCTACTGCGTGTGGTGAAAAACGAACGGGTATTTCACAGGTCGTTAACGACAGGGGTCCAATCTAACCGGCATTTGCATAAAGTACAAAAATTGTTGCATGGCCCCTTTAACTTGTATGGGACTGTAGGGATACGCTTTGGAATCTTGTTATCTATACGACTCTCCATTAGAAATATAACCCGTTTGTTTCGCGAATATCGATACTCTGTTAAGAGGGTCATTTCATTAACAGCAAATATGCATAATCCTTCATGCGTTCCACCACAGGTATATATCGGGCAAATGACAGGCTTTTTAGTAAAATAATTAACGTTCTGAGAATCAGACAACCGTGAACACAATAAATTTGAGAACAAACAGGGCACACGTTAATAAATATCAAAAAGGGCTACTGATAAGTTAAAACAAATATTGGTTTTGCGGTGAATGCTGCAAATCTCTGCAGTTCAATTCAAAGCGTCAATTATAATACTTCCCAACAAATGCACGGTCATAGCGCTGTGAAGAGTAAACTTTTTGGCAATGTATTCTAAAACATGCGTGAGTGTATAATCAATCGAGCTCAATTGTCTTTAAACCTTATTTATGAATACTCGGCGGTGATGTAATATACTTGTTTCTTTGGCTGGCCAGACAGCGAAAATAGCATGAAGTGTGACCACAGGTAGAAGCATCATCGAAACTCGAAGTGCCAAGTGAGACGCCTATTTATTGGCTCTACAGGCTAATTGACTGTTAAATTGGTTCGATAAATACCTTTCTCGACCAAACTATGACGTATAACGGCAAAATAATAAAAACAACGCAGAATATACTTAGTTTGTCTGGCTGGTTGACAGCAGGGTCGTTAGGGTTAGCGACGATTGCAGTCGTTCAGATTCACATAGTCGTGAGATACTTCGTAGGTCACAAAGATATATTTCGTGTGGTTTATAACAAGTCGCGTACCGTCACTCCGCCTCGTTTATCTCTATGTGCCAGTCAAAAATACCAATCTTTTTTTTTGTTTTTCTTAGGGAATTGTTTTCCCCCAATTGTTCGTTGAAAGCGTAATTCAAAGGAAAGTAAACGATATCATTGTGTAAGTGATATCAAGCGGCCGCCATAGTTGTGTCTAGAGCCACTAAAAGTTACACTTGGAGTATAGGCCGCCATATTTGAGTACGCAGTTTAAAGCGCATGCTAAAAACAAGCTTACATGAATAGGCTGCTAAGGCCGGTAACCCTGATAGCGTGGAATGCACGTTGCAAAATAACTGTGGAAGCTCGCCGTCAAAAAGCGCTCAGTAGTCGCACACATAGCTATGGCCACCTGTGAACACCCCCTGTCGACACCCCATTCTCCGACTGTCTTGTGGATGCCGCACATTTGTCGGCTAGGGCAGAACGGGCAGAATTGGCGATAGTTACGATTCAAAAATGAGACTTCCTCAGCTTGATATACAAACGAAAAAGTACTACTTTACCAGAAAGCCTCTTTATATGAGAAATTTAATTCAATAACTAAGGTGAACAAATCCAAACAAGCTTCCCAATTATGTTCGCTCTTTTAGAAATAATGTTCCCCAGTTTAATTGCATTAAGCCACGCCGTGAGAGTGCAGGTTAGACGAGCCTCGCAAATAAATTGTCTCTGGGCCAATTTCCAGCATGAAAGACAATATGCTGCAATCTACGCGGGGTTGCGGGACTTAATCGTTATCCACCTGCGCAAAATATCTCACGCAGTTTGGTCCATGGTGCGCGCAATCATCCGAAGGACTTACCGGACCACACTGGGTTGAAGAGTTTTCCCCCCGTCGGCTGTGCCGTGTGGCGTAAGGCTGCGAAGGGGTCCTCAGCGCTGCTTGGTCGAAGTCTGGGACTGTCGGGTCGAGCCCTGGCACTACGGACTCGAGGGCGGCCCGACGACGGAGACGGAATTGTGCACCGCTGAATACTTGTGTTCTGAAAGGGCCAGCGGATTCGGGGCTCACGAGCTATCGCACTGACCGGAGCCACGCTCTAGCTCGTGGTCGTATTCATGATCCAAGTCATCGCCCTCTTCTTTGACTGTTGAGAGGCGCGGTGCTGAGTGATCATAACAAACATCTGCGTGAGCGTGCATCTCCTAGCAGAAGGGGATAATTTCTTTACAGTAGATAATACTTAGTATGGCAGCTCCAAAATACCTTGACATGCAAAGTCTCGCACGGGATAATCGTACGCAATCTCGACCGCACGAGTCTCGTATCGTTTGGTGAAAAACAAAATACTTGAGAGTTGGACGAGCGTGTTGACGTAGATACGAATATAATGAAAGCTAAACAAAAGGGAGGTGCGAGGACACAGTATGCATGTATGTCCTCATGCCTCCGTTTTGTTTAGCTTTCAGTATATTAGTACAAAATACTCGCTTAGAATTCTAAAAACGTTTTTTTTTTTTTTTTCAATTCTTTTCTTGAGTATCCTCGAAAAAACTCCAACATCATCATTATCCGCGCACGTGTGCACCAGTCTCAACTTTAAAACTTTTTTACACCACAATTACATTACCATAAATTAAAGGGATTGTCCGGTAAAAATGTGTGTTTCAGAAAACAACAAAATTATATTGTCATTGCTTTTAGGATTATCTTCCGCATAATATCTGAGTGTTAATTCTCCTCAGCACAAGTAATTCAATTTTAAACAGAGCCCTACTGCTCAGATTACACCACCCACAAAACATACGGCGTTATCGTTGGCAACAGCGGAAGCTCTGACATACCATCATGCAAAGAGAGCCACGGCAGCTCAACGAAGTGGAGAGAGGTGTCATTCGGTGTGTTGAGACAGCTACTGCGTGGTGCGCCGACCTAGTCGTTCTAGCCAAGACTGCGGGTAGTTATCGACTCCGCGTTGATCTCACCAAGTTGAATTAGGTCGTTCTCCGGGAGAGGCACCTGACGCCGACCATCGACCAGGTTCTGGGACTACTGGGAAGCGCTACCGTCTTTTCGAAACTCGATGCGACGTCAGGGTCTTATCGAGTGCGTCTCTCCGAAAGCAGCCAAGAATATACAACGTTTATCACGCCCTTTGGGCGTTAGTGCTACAGTCGCCTTCCCTTCGGCATCACCTTAGCCCCAGAAGTGTTCCAACGCCAGATGTCACGTATCCTCGAGGGCCTCGACGGGTACGACAGCATGGGGGACGACATCCCCGATTGCGGCAGGGACAAATCGCAGCACGACGTTAGACTCGACGCTGTCTTCAAGAGACTCCAGCAAGCTGGCGTTGCGCTTAACGCCTCCAAGTGTCAGTTTGCCGTGAGGTCCGTCAAGTTCTTGGGCGTAGTCATCAGCGCCAAGGGCATCGCACCAGACCCAGACAAGGTCTCCGTCATTACGAGTATGCGACCTCCGACGGATGTGCACGGGGTGTTGCGCCTCTTGGGCCTTCCTAGTTGGACGATTCTTGCCCAATCTGTCTGCCACCACTGCGCCGATCAGGCTCCTTTTGAATAAGGACACGGTCTAGACGTGGGGATCTGCCCAAGCTACAGCCTTCGAGTTGCTGAAGCGGATGGTGGCATCTAGCTCTTGCGTGGCCCGCCACAACCCAGAGTACCCCACGACCGAATCCGCAGTCGCGAGCTCCTACGGCCTGGGCGCCGTAATCCTATAGGAGCAACCATCAGGGCAACGCCGAGCGGTCGCTTTCGCGTCGCGTGCCTCGACTACTGTCGCAGAGCGGTATAGTCAGATCGAAAAGGAAGCTCTTGGAGTCTCGTGGGCAGTTCAGCGCTTTGAAGAGTTTCTGCGCGGCTTCAGCTTTGTTGTAGAGACTGACCACTAGCCGTTGGTCATGTTGCTTGGCTCCACCGATCTGGACCTCATGCCTCCACGCATCCAACGTTTCCGCATAAGACTTCTGCGCTACCAGTTCTCAGTACAGCACGTTCTGGGAAAGTGCCTCGCTACTGCCGACACGCTGTCAAGAAATCCCGAAGGCTTCTCTCCAGCTGCCTCTTCCAAAGACAACATCGAGCTATTTGTGTCGCAAGCCGTGACAGCCCTTCCTTCGACTCTGGCAGTGCAACTCGAGGACTTCAGAAGACATCAAGCTTTAGATGCTGAGTGCTCCGCCCTGACGGTCTACTGCATTAGAGGTTGGCCAAGACGGGATCGCCCCCCCCCCCCCCCCCCCCCCCCCTGAACATGACACGCCACTGGGACCACCGTGGCGACTACTCCATTTACGAAGACCTGCTGCTCATCGGTGGACGTCTCGTTGTGCCGTCACTGCCGCGGAAGGACATCGTGGGCCTTCTCCACGACGGGCACCAAGGTTTGAACCGGTGCCTGGCCAAAGCCAAGGACTCTGTGTGGTGGCCGGACCTCAAGAGCCTGGTGAAGACCGCCATTGAGAACTGTGCGGCGTGTGCAAGCACCCGAGTTCAGCGCTGCGATCCCATGCTTGCCTCCGAAACCCTTTCCGCGCCATGCGAACGGCTTGCCACTGATTTGTTCTACCTGAATGGCCAGGACTTTATTCTTGTCGTAGACTACCATTCTAGGAACCCCGAGGTCCTAACGCTCCGGTCAACATCCGCTAGTGCCGTTATCTGTGCCATCAAGAGAGTCTTGGCCCGCAGTTTGCGACAATGCGTTCTGGAACACTGGGACATCCCGAAGTGCTACGGATTCACATCACAAGCAGTTCGCACTACCCCCCCCCCCCCCCCCCCCCCGTCGAACAGCGAAGCCGAGAGGATGGTCCGCACAATTAAAGACCTGTTCCGGAAAGTTGAGGACCCTTTCTTGGCACTACTAGCATTCTGGAACAATCCCGGCGTGTCAGAATACAGCTCGGCCCAGCTCCTTATGTGACATACTCTACGAACGCGTCTACCAGTCACCGCCGCAAGTCTGGTTCCGGCGCCGTAATCGATCTCGGAGCAAACCGGCTGACGCTACGAAAACCTGCCCCGCCACCGGAGGGAGGACCCCAAAGCGACCTCATCCGCGGTCCGAGTCCTCGCAAACCACGTGAACTTACCGCCGCGGTCGAGTGTTTTTGTACCTGCCAGGTCTGATAAAGCTTCCTATGTCGAAGTTCTACTCGAGGGAAGCGTCTAGTTGCTTTTAGAAAGAGGAATCGGTGTTGTACGAGGAGTAACAAAACTTCAAGGCGGGCGCACCACGGTCTCGGTCATGGGCGTACCAACCAGGGGGGGGGGGGGGGGGGGGGGCCAAGGGGGACGCTTGTTTTCCCCTCCAGTTCTCAGAGTGGGGGGGGCCGGGCATGTGTTTTGCCCCGCCTCCCCCCCCCCCCCTGATACCGCCGCCACTGGGTAGGGCAAACACTCGCCGGCGGCGCACAAGCCTACCGCCTCCCGGCCCTCCGGGGGGGGGGGGGGGGGGGGGGGGGGGGGAGGTTAAGGGGGGTTTCCTTTGCCCCCCCCCCCCCCCCACTGAAAAACAAGTTGGTACGCCACTGGTCTCGGTTACAAATTTCTAACAAAAGCCGCAACACCTTACGAAAGATATTGCCGTGGCTAACATCGACGAACTTCAGAACTCTGTCGCAATCGCTGCACTTTCAGAAGAGCCGGCTTTATCGCAGCTCGAGAGAACACCGCCCTCGGAACTTGACATCGACCCGAAGCTTTCACCAACTGAACGAAGATGGCTGCTTGACCTTCTGAGCAAACTTGGCGAGTGTTTCTCCACAACATCAAGGGTGCAACAAACAACGATAGCGAAGATCGTTACTGATGAAAACGCGCTCCATGTCTACCAGTCACCGTACCGAGTCTCTTTGAAAAAGACAGGTCATTCAACAGTAAGTTCAGAAAGTGCTCGGCGATGACATAATTCAACCCTCAAGCAGTATATGGGCCTCTCCAGTTGTGCTCGTAAAGAAGAAGGACGGGACTCTGAAGTTCTTAGTGGACTACCGCCGACTGAACACCGTGACCAAAAAGGACGTGCATCCGCTTCCCCGCATCGACGACACATTGGACCGGGTGCGCCACTTCCGATATGTTTCGTCAATGAACCTGGAGAGTGGCTACGGGCAGAGTGAAGTCGACGAACGCGACCACGAGAAAACTGCCGGCGTCACGCCCGACGGATTGTACGAGTTCAAAGTGATGGTTTTCGGACTTCGTACAGCACCAGCCATCTTTCAGCGTGTCATGGACACCACACTCTAAGAAAAAAAATGGAGGAAAAAGGTAGCAATGGCGCATTTTCCTCCCTTCTACTGACGCGCCCCCAAGCGGACACGAGAAGAAGGGACAAACGAGACGTTTTTCTCCTTCTCCGGCTTTCGCCCTCCCGACTCATCTTCTTTCGGATTTGGTTTTCGAGCACGTCGCGCACGTTGTTTAATAAATGTTGTTGAGTTGATTGAGCTTCAGCGGCAACAAAGGGCGCCTGTAATTCCGTCTACCAGTTCAAACGTGCAGAACATTTCGGTTGCTATTGACGTTTTTACCACTGACTTTATCAAACGAGCAAACGAAGCCGCTAGAAACAGCGAATTTCCGGGGTAGTGCCAGCAGCCTTACGTACACTGGGCGAAGATGGCCGTTTCCGGATTGCGGAACCCACGTGGAATCATGGGGGCCACGCGGAACGATGCGTCCGCAGTGAATGTGTCGACGTTGACTACGTTATGGAAATCACGGAAACTGCATCCAAGACGGGCAGGCAGGTTTTGCTGCCGGATGCCTGGGTGCCTCCTGTGCTGAGTTTGGTTCTGTATTCTGATGGCGAGTGCCAACCGGCAGTCAACGTGGTTCTCTATTTCTGCGTGCCAGCAACATAGCAGCAACATCGCGATGGCAGTCTTGTGCGCTGTGAACAGAATACTAGAATTATTGCCGATGTGACAGTGTTTCGCGTATCAATGGTGTAATAACAAGATGAGCTGTCGGGCACTGGTGCCGCTGGTCGGGCCGTGATCGGAGGGGGCGGGGTGTCGCAGGTTGAAATTCCGCTTTACATTAAAGGGTTTAAGGCCACTTGAGGGATTAGGTGCAATCAATCGACGTGCGGATAGTCATGTTGGAACGCTGGTCTGAACAGTAATCTCCTATCGCAGTGGCCAACGTGACTGTCTTGTTGCCTCCTCCTCGAGAGCGATTGCGCTCTGGAGAAAGGACTGAACAGTACGAAAACATTTGACGGAAAGTACGTATATCTACAGTTTGGAATTTTAGCATTAAGAAAGAATGGTACGTAAAAGCGACACAAAAAAAAAGCTATCCGTTATTTTGCTGTTTAAATATACTGCGGTTCCTGGAGAAACTGCCCTCCAAGTGGCGCGCTGGCATGAGCGCCAGAAGTTTTTGAGCTCGCCACGGCGTAGCCCCGTGCACTTAAAACCTGGCGCAAGTCGCGACTTTAACTGTATTCAAGTTGATAGAAAAGCGACTTCTCTGCCCGTGAAGCATCACTTCCAGCTGAGTGAATATCCGCTCTACAAAGAGTAATTCAAGACGACAATTGCAGCCGCACACGAACATCACAAATAGAAAAACAAACACTACAATACAAAATGGTGGCTACGACGTGCCGCGCGATGAAACAAACACATGGCTTGGAACCGCATTGGAGCGGCTTGATTTATCGGCTTTCAAATAATTACGGCATGATCGACCGTTTACTTTTTACTAAGAGATTCATCCCCTGAGCCGTTCAAAATACTCTCAGAAGTATGACATTGCTTGAAAAAAATCAACATGCTGGGAATATTTTTTCATTGCTTAGGCGGTCGCCGAGAAATTCCGTACGTTCAAAACGACCAGTATAAAGACGGAGACGCAGAGCTTGGAAGTTGTGATCAGGTTAGTGTGCTGTTGTATTGATGTTTGTATGTGCCTTGTATGCGTATGCGCTCAATGTATGTTCAGTTGATGCTTGTAGTATGCATAATGTGCCTAGACGTGTGTATAATAAAGGTTCCCGAAGCGGCAATATTGGTGTGAGCAAATAAAAATGTTTTTGTAGAACATCAATTGGGCGGTACCTCGCGCCACCTAGCGTAACTACTTACAATTACTCTGCTAGACCCTGCCATCTGGTGGCAAGCGATTTAACCTTCTTTCACGCTACGTGATAATTTCTGGTTACTGTGCAACAGCGGCTTCGAGTTTGTCCTTTTGAGAGCGGCTTTTGGTTTCGCGGATTGATTTACCATTCCTCCGTGATGTGCGGTTGACGAAGGCATTGTGACTCGAGGAATAGCAACAGTAAGACGTGAAGTGCGCGGAGTAACTGGGTATCGGCTCTCCGTTTAACATCGCAGTGCTAACGACGAGAAGACTGAGTAACTGCTTTTGAAGCGCAAGTTCCTTTACCTGCGGGGGGGGGGGGGGGGGGGGGGGGGGGGGGCATGGGAATTAGACAGTTTGCGGAAAGCTCGTGTTACACTTTTATTTACTGCTCCTCTCGTCCCGTACAAGAGACGTAGCGTCCTTGTTAAGCCTTACTGAGCTCGATTTGCTCCATTCGGGCCCGCTATAATGAGATGCAGGCGACGGAGGAACTTTGCTCCCCTGCTTCAGGTACGAAAGTTTCTCCCTTTCTAGAGGAACATAGGTTACAAGACCGTTCCTCCCCTTAGGGAGGACTATCGATACCCTTTCTTCTAAAAGTGCATGCTAGCAGGTCTGAAATGGAAGATCTGTCTCGTCTATCTCGATGACGTCGTCGCATTTTCACTGGATTTTGAAAAACACCTGACACGCCTTCGGATCTTGCTTCACGCGATCAAATCTGCGGGACACTTTTATCGTTCAAGCCACCAAAGTGTCGTTTCGCCTACGGCGAACTCAAGTTCCTGTGTCACGTTGTGAGCAACGAAGATGTTCGCCCTGACTCCAAGAAAACGCACGCCGTGGCAGAATTTTCGCCGCCGTCTGACAAGAAGGCCGCGCGAAGATTTCTCGGACTTTGGCTGTGTTTTCGAGATTTCGCAAAGCTGTCCACGTCACTGACATATCCTACGAAATACACCACAAAGTTCGAGTGGACAAAAGATGAGCAACGGTCCTTCGACGAGCTGAAGCGAAGAGGCGCTTCCCGTCCTAGGATATTTCGACCGATTTGCGAAGACCGAAATTCACACGAACTCAAGTAATACGGGACTCGGAGTGGTGCTGGTCTAACAGCAGGAGGGCACAGAGCGAGTAATCGCCTACGCCTACGAAAAGGTATGCCTTGCCGTCGTCTAAGCGATAATCAAGTTCCGCCCGTGGCTGTACGGTAGCCCGTTCTGAGTGGTCACAGACCACCATTCGCTCTTTTGGCTCGCCAACGTTAAGACAGCGGTCCCACAGCACCAACCACGATACCGGTGGCAGCTGTGCTAACGCTCCTGTTTGCGGTGCAAATGTTGCGTCTGGGCGCGTGCCACGTATTTCGTTCTCTTGCAAATAAATGGCCAATTTATCATCAGTGTCTTAGTGCAGAATGTGACATGCATTTGTCATAACTTAACGCACAATAAAATAAGTGCAAGTGTTGATATATTCAAAAACATGCCTCTACGTATTCCAAGTTTCTAGACTTGCAATGCATCCAAGTCGCGTTCTTATTTTTTAATGAATAGATGAAGGACTCGTGTGGTTCTGTACTTACGTTTCCCTTTTTATTAGTACATTGACATTTTTTTAATACTTATTCATAAAGTGCCCTACTTATACTAATTTGAAGTGTCGTAACTCAGTTTCACAACATGGCACAGCAGCGACATTTAAGGGAATGCTCCTGGTAAACATGGGAACTCAGCATAAAACTTATTACGAGTGTAACGTCAACTGTATTTTTCGTAAACAACCCTTGATTATGATAAAATTTCAAGCAATTCCCTTCACGCCTTCTTGGTTTTTTTTTTTTTTTTTTCAAATAGCATTCTAGCATCTGATTTCTCTTTTTTTGTTTTTTTTTACTGTATGCTAGAGGAACTAGGCTGGTTCTGTGTAGGGCTGGTTTGGTTGCATTCCTATTTTGATTTGTGTAAAATAAGTTAAAATCATGTAACTATTTCGAAGCTCGACTTTGTATGCAAGAAACCGCTTCCAGAGAAGTGACAGCTATTTAAACAACGATTCTTTAGTTAGGGCCTTTCTCGTTTTAGTTAAAAACACTTTTCATTATTGTAATTTTTAAGACGTACTAATTGTCCTAAATATAAAAGATAATTATGTTGTATAAGACGACGCGCACTTGCGCCATCTTCTGAAAGGTAGCTGGAATTCGAGGTAGAGAAGTTCAGGAAAAGTGGCGCTGATTCTGTCCCTGATGCAGAGGATTATTGTGTCAAGTATTTTCTCGCGCTTCTTCCTCGTTCTTGCAGTGAATCACAGTTAGTCTTGCGAATATTAAATTCGGCAGAGAGACTTAAAACTGTTTACGTGTAGGAATGCGAAAGCATTCCTACATGCAGCGCATTCCTACAAGCAGCACGCCACGTCTTTCTTTTTCACACGTCACTCCGGTGGTGACATCGCACTCCCCCACTGCGCAGGCGCGACGAACCCCGCCGGCTTCACGACGGCTTCCGGGACGAAGCATCCGCGTTGCTGTGCTTTTCTTTGTGTTTTCTTTCTAAGGCGCATGCTTGATAACGTATTGGTGTGACCATTTTTCGGGCACAACGCCGCCGCTTTTTTGCGTAATAAAACAAGTGAAACTTTCGCCTTAAAAAAAAGAAAAAAAAAAGAGAAGTGCGTTATAACGGTAACGAGCAATTTCTCGAACACACTTAGTGTCTATCAATATGCTATTCAATGCTGCCCGCCATGTTCACACACCACAAAAAGTACAAATATTGAACTACATATGACAGCGCGGACGAAGTGGAATTTGTTTCATTCATTCCAAACTAAACAAACATACTTTTTTTTTTTAAGATTCCAGCTTTCCAACCGCGCCAGTTCTGTTCTGTACGCCATCGTGCAGGGATTCAGTATCTTCAGCTTTAACATTACTCTATTCGTAGACAACTCACGGAGAGTGTTATGTCTAACGCGCAGTGACTGGGCTTCATGGTAAAGCAACAAAAAGCCGGTCATCGTGGCTCAAATCTGAAACCCAGGAAAAGGGTCTAATACCCTAGTTACACGGGCGCTTTCAACTGCCATTGAGTCAACGACAGTTGACTCAATCGCGATCGGCCGGAGTTACACGGCGGCGCCAACTGTCATCGAGCCGCTAATGACAGTTGAGTTCAACTGAGCTCCCCTACCTCAGTTCAACTGAACGGACTTCCCCAACTGAGGTAAAATGGCGCTTGTTCGCGGGACCGCTGCCGCCGACCATCGTTTGCGAGGCACTTACTGTTTTGGAATGCGGGGGTAGGCGTCTAGAAAGAATCGTAGCAGCAAAATATCCGGGAAGGAATAGGTTTAGGCGCCCGAGCTGCCGCTAAAACGATCCCGGCTAGCGTGCAAGCCACCAAACGAGCGAAGATGGCGGTGGGACCGGCTGTATGAATGGACAAATAGTAACAGTTGCACCGATCGTAGCGGGCGGTAGTTTGCGCCACCTATCCTAAAATATGCGTAATCTAGCCCTGAATCTGCTTTGGTACTGGTGTAAACGCCGCTAAAAAGCAACAAGATATAGAACATATTGTCCGATATACTTATTATAAATAAAACGTGTGTCTCCGAGTAAATTAGTTTACCAATTCAACTGATCACGTGGCACAAGAGCTAGTTTCGTTTTAGCTTCAACTGGGTTCTAGAGAGCCGTGTAGCACCATCTCAGTTCAGTTCAGTTCGATCACAGTTGGCGCCGATAACTGTGATTGAACTGAACGACAGTTCAAAGCGCCCGTGTAACTAGGGTATTACAAACCCAATTCCCGTGAAGTGCGCTATCATAAGCAGTGCACATGGGCGAAACCCTCCCTACGTCGTCTTTCTTTGGATTAATTTTTATTTCATGTATTGAAATAAGATTATGGTCGGACGATCAACTTTCACGGTGTTGGTTTAATAGTGCAGCGACTCCAAGCTGCCAGTTTGCGCATTACACCTACCATGACTCTTGTCTTTTGCAACTAATGATAAGCAGCCAGGGCTGGCTTGTTAGAAACAGCGTCTCAGCTGAGACGGGGGAAAGAAATCATGCCAAAGCCAGTGCACGAGCTGAGCGGGACCCAAGCCGCGTCTCAAGACGCTCGCGCGCCCCAGCCTTGCAGTGATTTCTTTTACCCAGCTTCAGCTGAGACGCTGTTATTAATCCGAAAACATTAAAGGTACGTTTATACTTCAACGTAACGTCGACGGGCGCGGCGTAGCGCAGCGCACACTGATACTGATTGGTCATAGATATCGAGTTCCTGGTCGCCGGCCAATGAAAGCGCGCGTTCTGCGCTACGCTGCGTTCACTGAGCTCAACGTTGGAGTATAAACAGCCCTTAACTGTCTCATGGAGCGAACTGACGTCATCAGTTTGAAGCGCGAAAACGGCTCCTAGTTTCCGCCGCGATCCCAATAGGAGCGATTCGCCTTCGGTTCCATTAGCTGGCGCGCGTTGACGGGGCTCCCATTGGCCGCTGCGCCTTGGCCTCCGAGATCCCGAAGCGCGCGCGCGCTAGTACGCAGCAGACGACAAAGGGAGCGGACGAGCGGCTTGCATGCTTTCGCATTCACAACTCATAAGGAATGCTTAAGTGTACCTCGAGCTTTTTGCAAGCCGGCCCAGGATCACAACTCGTGAAGTTTCCTCGCGCGTCTCTTTCGTTCTTGCAAATGCCCGCAATCAGTGGTGCAAAGTAAAATCAAGCGAGATGCTCAGTGCTGCCCTGCCATGTTATTGTATATAGCCGGGCTAGAGAGCGGTTTTCTTTGCGGCCTTCACTCTCGCCTAGGACCATTGGGACTTCTTTAGCCGTGTGGGGATGCGAGCTAAAGTTGAGGCTTGGGCCAGTTGGTACATACTTTGGAATTAAGAACAGCAGCGCTGCGTCCGTGTCACGTCTTTGTCTGGTCCTCGTCTTTTCGCGCTGTTTTTAATTCTGGGGGGTGCGAGCACACTAAAATGTCTAACACCGCCTGAGCCATGCTGAACAACTGTTTCCCTACCACTGCGACTGAAAATGTGTGCCACTATACTTATTTGAAATAACTTTACTGAGCCTAGTCAAATAAGTTTCGGCTTACGATAATTAAATGCTTGTCTATGCAAACTCGTTTCTTAAGGAGACGAAGAGAAAGACGTGTTCCGTATATGTCCCTGCAGGTAGCCAGCCTCATGATATGTGGGTAAATAGGAGCACCATTGGACAGTCAACTTTGACGTTTTTGCTCTAAAGGCCCGTTCACACGATGCATTTTTCTCGCGCATCTAGTGTCGCGAAACGTAGTTTCGCGAAATTGCGCCGTCTGAACGAGTCCGAAAAGGACGCGCGCATCTAAAAGAAGTTGCGCGCACACCTCGCTTCTGGAGCGAGCTTTCGCTGAAACTTTGCCGAGTCCTGTCAATCACTCTGAGGGCGCCGCCAATGGCCGCTCAGAAACGCTCTCACGTGGCCTTTGAGGGGGGAGCGAGCTGTTTGAGAAGACCACTTCACTGCCGGTGTTGTAGCCGAGCCAAATCCGAAAAAAAACCGAAACCACGAACGATGGATACTGCCGGCGCTTCCGCAAGCACGTCAAGCACCACTGAAGGAAAAGTGAGTAGCATATCGGAAAAAAATCCAGCGATGGACGAGGACGTAATTGGTGATGATGATAATTCGCGTCTATTTTTAGTCGTAATTAAGAAATAAAACCTTGAGAGAAGGAAACAAAAAGGGACGTACACAGTACCGTCTCAAAACCAGCACAGCGTACAGCTCTCATTTACTTCCACAACAGATTTCTTCTTTGTCAACCTCCATCCAAATCATACATATTCAACAGTAAATAAAGTAAATGGCAGTAAATGACAATTCAACAACTAGTAAATTACAGTTTAAGAGTAAATTAAGTAAATGGAAGTAAATGACAGCTGTATGCTGTGCTGGTTTTAAGACGGTGGTGTGTATGTCCCTTTTTGTTTCCTTGTCTTCAGGTTTTATTTCTTAACTATGATTGTTCACCAGCTCGCCTGCGTTTTGACTCTTAGAATGTGGCGGGAGATGGAGAACACGACGCTGAATGGCTAATGGTGATGATGATGATGTTGGCTTTCAACTGAAGCGCCACTTTATGGTCAACACCCAAACTATTTTCGCGAGTCTAAACGTCATCGTTGTTGCACGTGAAGCGGTACGTGTGAACGAGCACATTTCGCGAAACTTGAGTATCGCGAAACTGTTGCGCGCCTAAAAGATGCATCGTGTGAACAGACCTTAAGAATGCAGCGACTTCAAGCATCCACCATGCTTTCCACGAGCATCAACAAACTAACCGAACTCATCGTTTGGCGCCATCTTCCTTTCTCGCCTGATCGATGCGAGGATTGGTAGGAAAGGAAGTTTGGGTCCTCGGCTCCCTGCAGAGTACGGGGGTTAGCAAGTGTCGGTGACGTGACCCACGTAACCTCAAAACACAGCGACGTATATTCCTCTACCCGAAGGACATGTACGCCGTGTGAGTACACCACAAGAGCCATAGGACACTATCAACTTTGATGCTGTTGGTATAAGAATTCGACGACTTCAAGCTTCCCACATGATTTTTGCACACGCCATCGAACTTGTCGTTCGACGCCATCTTTTTTTCTTGCCGGCCGATGGGGCGATCCTCGCCTCTCGGCGTGAGCAAGCATCCGTGATCTGGCGTACGTGACCTTGAAGCGCAATGACGTTTGCTTCTCTCTGTGGAAGAAATCTCTGTCGTGTGAATGCACCCTTAGAAGCTTCCCCATGAGAGATACATTGCGGCGTGGGAAAGCCGGTTCTCGCATGCACTGTTGCATAAAACTATCTTTGATCTTGGGAAGATTTAGCGTGATATTCCACCAAACGTACCTTATTTACGCGCCTACATTGTTTAGGAAAACGTTGGCTTTCATTCCGAGACGTTTTTTGGATAACTCGAAAGGCTAGGTTGTGATCGGGGAGTCAAGACTTCACTACGCAATTCGACCATGTAGGCCCAAGAATTTCACAAAAAATGCCAAAAACAAACCATCTCGTGTCAGCGCTAAAAACAATTGGGGTGTATGTTTATAGAGCCTAGAACTTAGTCTGCCTCAACGGGCTACTTGTCTCCCAGCTGTAGATGAGAAATTTAGCCAGTGCAGTACAATCGCTAGCCTGGGGTCTTTAACGTGCACCACGCAGTAGTTAAAGCCCCTTCATGTTTTAAAAGTAGCACAATGTGCGTCGATGCACGAGGCACGTGCAACCTGCAGCCAGCATTACCACAACAATGAATGGCGCCATTTTTCCCAGGATAGAGGTGCTTTAGCAGTAGTGACACACACGCGCACGCCGGTGCGATGCTCGTCCAGATCGAAACGGGCCGGGGTGGGGATTAAACCCAGGATCCCTGGGTTCTGCTGTGCGAGGTTTCGCTCCACGTGCTCCGACCTACTGTGCGATAGCCCCACTTGGCCACCGATCTTCCAAAACTGTTGAAACGGTACTTTGGACCATACAAGGTAGTCCGTCGCGTCGGGGACATCAACTACGAAGTGATGCCCGACGGAACGCAAGCATCATCATGACGCCGACCGCGATCCGAGGTGCTATTCACGTCGTTCGACACATGTCATCCTCCACTCGATAGGACTGTGGACTTTTCGTATTCTAGATGACGTTTAGTTTACAGGGTTTTTTTTTTTTAATTGTTTTGTTTCGTGTTGAGCATGCGCTTTTTAAAGGAGAGGGGGGGGGGGGGTTCCAAGTGAGCGACGACGAGGAACAGCACAGCGTGCAATTTTTGAAATAACGGTTCTAGAGGTTCTGCAATTGAAACGGTTCGCGTTCCATAAACTCACGAGCGGTCATGGCAGACTTTCAAGCGAGAGGCTCGTGGCATGGCTCGTTTTGTGCACGCGCGTTCAGTGACGCCCTTTAATGCCCGTGTCCCACTAGAGCGACAAACAGAAACAAAAGACAGCGACAAGCCTCAAACCCATACAGCATGCTCGCGATGGTACCTTTGGCAGGCGTTTAGTCGTTCGGTGCTCGTGAAGTAAGCACGAGCGATTGCCTGCCAAAGATACTATCGCGTGCATGATGCTCGTGTTTGAGCATAGCCTTCTTTGTTCTACAAAGCCTCTCAAATCGCGAAAGACTCTGGTTTGAGGCTTGTCGCTGTCGTTTGTTTCTGTCTGTCGCTCTAGTGGGACACGGGCATAATAGTTCCTACCCTTGACGTCGGGGTCAAGATTATCAGTTGTGAGCAACAAATTCGATGGCGCGTGTTCGAATCGCAGTGACAAGTTTAACCGAGTACGATGGAAGCTTGGAGTCGTCGCGTTTTTAAAACATCACTATCAATACTGACAACCTGGCCTTACTTTATTTCCGTTGATGAAAGCAGAATTAATCCCAGCTTGGCTATACTTGGGGACAACTTTTCTTGGCAATGAAGCCAACGCTTTCGGTATCCATGCGCTAGCGGAAATTGAGCGCCGATGCGCCGATTACAGCTGTACCCGCGTGGGCTTCCAATTTTGGAAATGCCAGAAAAAGTTGGCCCCGAGAGTAATCTTGGAAAGCCGATCACATCGACGAAAAGCAGTAAAATTATTTGATCCCGCCGATGGGGGGGCAACTGCCCAAAGGCGAAATCCGACCGAAGGCGGACGACACGCTACTCGGCTGGTTCTGACGTAACTACGTCGGGCCACACTTTGATCATATCCAAAAAGGTCCAGAGAAAGGAACGGAACGGCGGGGACATTTTTCAGTAAATTCTGCTTAATGAGACTTTCAGTTTCGACGGTGTTAATTTTAAATGCAATTACCACAAGCCTCCGCCGTGCTTTTTAGATACCATAAAATATGTTGGTCGCAGCTGATAATCTTTTGTCTCAACGAGACACGTATGAACCACGGTCGTTTCCGTGCGCTCTCTCGTGCTGCTCTCGTTCGGCGCCTAGGGAATGGTTTGGATATTCCACGCCGTCAATTAAAAACGTCACAAAAATAAACAGATCTGCGGGTTTAAGATAAAAGGAAACTTTGCGACATTCCTTCGGCCACTCCTCCCGCTACGTCATAAAGCAACGAATCTGTTTTCTCAATGAGTTTGACGACCCTGTAGTCTTGCTGCTCTCGTGACAACCCCACTGCCGGTCTGGGCAAGCAGACAACCAGAAGGCACGAGATGTCTAGTGCACAGTCGCCTACCTTTAGTGCACCACACAGTTAAGGCCAACGTTACGAGAACGTTGGTTGTGGCGGTGTCATTCACGCGTGGAACGCTTAGTGAGATAGATCTATTTAGCTCTGGCTCAAACTGACCCAAACATCTCAACATGCTGCCATTCCCACCTGTTCATCCTGTCACCAGTGCGCTTCCCGTCTCGCGTGGTTCTAGCCTGTTAAAATTATATAAGCCACATCTGTTTATCGAGAGAAGGGCAGGCTAGGGAACCGTCGCCACTATGTCGTTATGAGAAGGGGCCACAACCAACAACAAAACGGTGGATATGTAAGGTTACGTGACTACACCCTCCCCCCCCCCCCCCCCTAGCTTGCCCCATTCCCATCACCCCAACACATACTTATTACATGGCGTTCAGTGAATAAAGTGTTTTCGGTGCCCGCCATTTCGTCGTCCGCTCTGGGAGGGTATAAAGAAATAGCTTTCAATGACACCACCAAGCTTTAACATCATCGAAAGCTTTTAAGTTAACGCGCGCCAACATCCAACAAACAGCGGCTGATTGCAGTCGCCTGAAAACACCCTGTAGCATTCATTGGTCCAATGGTATCTCTTCGTGTCAAATTTGAAGAATAAACCAGACGGCAAAAAGGCGGCGCTCCTGTCACCCATGCTTAGGGACGAAGAAAATAAGCGTACCTTGTTTGTCCCTTGGCAGAGGTTTGATCTGTTCGTCGCTTGAAGTTATGGATGCTCTTGATTTACAACGCTGAGGGATCGTAAATGAACTGATGGTGACCAGACATATTGGTATTTTCCCCCGATGCCTTTTTAGAGTGGATTTGGGGTCTGTTATTGCGTAGGTCGCGGATCTCGAGTAATCTAAAACAGCGACCACGTCGTCAACTCGACAACCGCCATAGTCGGGTTGTGCCAGGTTGCCATGAAAATAGCAAGTCATGACAGTTCATATCAACGCGAAAAAAACAAGGTGACTCCCCTTTACTGAGTTTTATTTCCAGGTGAACGCAAAACACGAACAATTGAGGATGTCCGAAAAACAGAATTCAGTACTGCTGGCGTACAATGTAGACGACAGCCAGTGTCACCAGCATTACAAGTACGGATCTGCCCGCGGCGGAAGCGTCACAATGCAAGTCCCGCATCTGGCCCATGACCGAGCCTTGGAGATCCTGGAACTCATTGTTGTTAGCTCCGAGGCACTTGGAGAAATAACTGCCCGCCGACAGGCAGCCCTTGATCGATTCGAGTTTGCTGCAAGAAGTTTGAACTGTCAGGCACAAATGTTGCAACACGGCAATTCCAGGATTTATAAACGCTCCCAGCGCTCCGTACTTCGTAATGACCATGGGAAATAATAGAGCGAAAATACTGCCCGACTGCGACCGTATTCACCCGAATGAAGGACGAAGGATGACGTACTACACTGGGCGAAACAAAAACCGCCGGCAACGTGTCGCGAGCGGCCGCTACACTGGAAACCGTGGACTGCCCACACCACCTAGACTTAAGGGACATTTTCTTGGTGAATTTGGAGCTATGTAAAATCGTTTTATTCTCGTTACTTTACTACGCTAAATGCCAGCGCCTGCTTGCACGCTCAATAAGATGCCAATAAAAAACTTGCTATCTCCAAATCTGCCAAGGGACTTCCCCATAAGGCCTGGGCATTCGGATTTTGATGCTATCACGTTGTGACCGAGCGCGGGCACCGATTGGACACGAGTACTTTGTCAGCATTTGGCAGCGATTCGCGTTCATTAGATAGTTTTAGTAGATCGTGTTTTCAGGCCGCGCTACTTGTAGCGGGAGCTCCGCTGCCACTTCCATGCACGCTCTGAAGCGCGTACCCAGCGGTAGCGGGCCTTTGAAAACGATCTACTAAAACTCCCTATTAAGTGCAAACGCTCGGCGCTCAACTGCTAAATCGGCGCCGTCGTCACATGATAATGATAATTCAGAAAGAAGAATAAAATTTAAGGAAAAAAAGAAAGTTGATGAGCAGGAGTTGTCTTTAGGTGCAGGTGATGTTGGCACGGCACGGCTAACAGAACGGGATCATCGTGACCTGACACCAACGTTGCTCACTTTCGTATCGACTTAAAACTCGGTAATCCACACTGTCAGACAAAGAGGGCTTTTCGTATATCGTCGCTGCGAACTGCGAGCCCTGCGGGCGTGTGCTCGATCCGCGCTCGAAGTGACGACACGAACTCCCGCTAAAAACGCAAAGCTCCAGCGTACGGCTTACGAGAAGTTTCTAATCTATGCGTGGAAAGTCGGTCAGGCTTTGAGTCACGTTTTACAGTACCCACACGCTACAATATGTCTGGATTTGCAACAGGAATCAAAGTACGAGGTTTAAATGTCCATCTTTGATCATACTACGCACTCGTGTTGCAGCACGCCTTGCGAGACACAAAGGCTTGAAAATCTCCTAAAACACATGTTTCTTGTAAGTTTACCTCTGGCGTCGTGCCAGAGTAAAGTGACGCTATGCCTTCTTTTTGAAACGTATAAGGGTTGCTGTGCTAACAACGGCGGCGCATTGCAAGTGTCTATTTCACTCGCTCTCGTTGCAATTTCATAAATCTCAATAATGCGAGCCTAGAGAGCGAACATGATAAGTCTTGATTTAGAGTAGAAACGTTTGAAAACCTATATTTAGTAGGTGGTGGTAAGGCAATGTCAAAATATTAAAGTACACGTTCCAAAATACCACAAAGCAAAATTTGGCTCAAAATTGCTCAAAGAAACTGGCTGATACGCACTAGCAGGCCATTGTTTTCTTTGACGTGATCTTCCTGGCCTCATCGATTGATTTCTGATGTTTAGTGTAGATTCCCCGGCAGTAGTCTGTATGGGCCCTCAGGGTGTCGGGAACGCAGTCAGGAGATTCTGCATAAAATAAAGATTTATTGTAATTAAACAACTCTTATTCATCTGGAAATTGCCAACTCACCGGCACCGCCAATCAGGCTTCCGGAAGGCTTGAAGTCTTTTTTCGACGTGGCTCTCGTTGGCTCATTGGTGCGTATCCTCTCGCCAAAGCTCATCAGGGGTCTCTCCGCTGCATCAACGCGACCAACTTGTGCCTTTTGCGTCACAATGCCGGCTGTCGATCTCTTGACAGAAGCCACGTCCTTCAACTCTTCATCGTCCTCATCATCGTCGTCATCATCCGCGTCGTCATCCTCGTCGTCGTCATCGTCTCCTTGCAAATCATCATTACGCAGTATTTTGAGTCCCTCAGTGTCCTTCAGTGACTTATGCAACTTCCTCGCCCCTCGGCTGCCCCGCAGTCGTCTCAACCGCACAGCTCTGCGGTTGGTCAACCTTCTGTTGTAGTCTTCCCTTTCCAAACCTACTCGCCTACCAACTGACGGCGCACCGTACGGATTTCTTGTTTCCACAGCAGTTTCGTTGGATGTTACCTTCCCCGAGATCATAGCGGGCTTGTCCCCAGACGCTGAAACTGTATTTTCTGCTAGTACCGTTCCATCGACGCGTGGTAACGGCTTCAGATGAATATCAGCCGAGCTGTAACGATCGGCTTCAGGGGCTGCAGGGCTTGATATGCTCGAAGCATTTCTGCTCAGTTGCCGTTCGATCCAAAACCGTCGTTTGGGCTGATGAATGATCGGATCCTTGATAATTGGGCGTTCCCTTCCTTCGTATGCTGTGCCAAACGCCATAGGACCCTGCCTTCTGTACTTCCTATAGTACATGTCGCCATCTCGCATTGCCTCCGTATCGCGGAAACTGTCATCGTGCGAACTCACAATATGTTCGCCCGATTGGGCCTCCACGTGAACGTTAGCCGGCTCAAGACGTCGCTTCCACTGGTCCATGTCGTCATCCTTCTCGCGTCCGAATTCTGTATTCAACGGCTTGTTCAGGGTCTCAACGTTAGCCGAGTTCCTCGGATCTAGAATGTTGTCTAGCTCTTCTAGCAACTTCCAGCGAACGACGCTTTCGTAGTTGTAGTCGTTGTCAGGCTTGCGGTGGTGAACCTTCTTATGACGTGCGACCTTGACATTTTCATCGGCGGGCAGCCTGCGTTCAAGGTCCGCAACGTAAAGGCCTCCAGTCCGAGTATCTCCGTCCTTCGCGTTGGGGTACTCCTGGAATGGATCCTTGGTGGTGTCAGTCTCGAAGGGTTCGTCGCCATCTGACTGTCGTCGCCTCACTTTTGGAGCATCGTCGTCATCACGGAACCGCTGTTTGTGGTCCTTCCTCGAATCACGGCCATAGTGGAAGTTGTAGTCGCTTGCGCCATTTACGTACTGGTCCATGAGGTCGTCAACCAAACTGTCCCTTACTCTGGATCCATGCAAGCGTTCTCCGACTCCTGTTTCGTACGAGTGAACCATTTGCTTCTCAAAGGTTCCTCCTTTGTTGCCTCCTCGCACTTCGATCAATGGTCCGCTCCCGAACACTTGCTTTGGATCTTTCAGATTGATATCAGTGGTGTCACTAGACCCCAAATCTCCGTTGCTTACGTTCAACGTTAATGATGACTTTGCTGATCTATTTTTGTTTTCTGCCAAGTCCGAAACTCTGCCTGTTGATTGCACTCCTGATTCGTTCTTACTTTTTCCCGACTTTATTTCATTTTTCGGTACGATCTTTGAGGCCGACTCTGGAACTGAAGCGTCGCCATCCAAAGAACTGTCGTCCCGCTTTTTATCAAGTACGTGGACAGCGAGGCTTATGTCGGGAACTTCATCGTGCAATATTGGTGCGCCTATCGCTGGATCCCCAGAAGGAGCAGATTTGGAAAGGCCTGAGGTATTCTTGCGTACATCATCGATCTTCAGGTATAAAGCCGGTTTAATGTCATCTCTCTTCTCTACAAGGCTCAGATTTCCTCTGATTTCTACAAGCGTCTTGTCCTTCACAGAAATCGGAGTCTCAATCTTGGGAGCCGAATCACTGTGTTTGTTTTTGTAAGATGTAATCGTTCCTTCCGCATTATGATTGTTCATCTCACCTGAAATTGTATTGGATGAGTTATCACGTTTGCTTTTTGATTTCTGAACTGCTGAACTGTTGACCGATTTGTCTTTATCTCCGCTTGTTTTGAGTTTGCTCGAATTGGCCCACGAGTTAGTGGAGCCTATGAGCTCCTTTTCTACTTTCGGTTCTTTTTCGCTCAACACCGCCTTTTTCGTCTTCCCGTCGCCTAATGGGAACTTCGTGGCCTTGCCAACCCCATTGGCTTTCGGAATGGCATCGAGTGAGGGACCTGCTTCATCAACTTTTTTCTCGCCAGCAGTGCTTTTGTTTTTCAAAGCCGTATCAAAATGACCAATTAACTTTGGCTCCCCATCGACTGGTACGCCGTTTTTAACTGGGTTTGTTTTACTATTGGGCACCGCTGTTTCTGTGTTTGACGCTGGACGAGTTCCGTTGATTTCATTGTGAAGGGGCCCCTGTTTCAGATGTTTTTTTGTCTCATGCAGATTTGGCTTCGAGGAATCTTTTTCGCTAGCAGTTCCTGTACGGTCAAGCCGTGATTCATTATTTTTATTAATTTTCTTGCTTCCTAAGTTGTCTAAATCCGCTACTTTACCTTTACTTTCGTCATCCCCTTTTTGTGCATTTCCAGAATTACTGCCACTCACGCCATGCACCTGAGCTGGCGAAACGTTAGTTGCATTGGAACTATTTTGTGCGAGTACTACTCCATCGCCAACCGTAGAAGGTTTTACGGAATGCGAGTTGTCTTGCGCTACCTTTGTCGTATTTCTTCCCCTGCGATGTTTCCTTCTGCGGTGATTTTTTCTTGACTTTCTGCCGAGTTCTGAGAGAGATACGTTATTTTTCATTACCTCGATGCTTATGGACGCGGGAGAAATCGGCTGGTCATTGACGCTTGCATTTGTTTTAAGTTCTACCAGATTGTGTTTTTGTTCGGCAGCTTTGTCATTATCGAGTCCGGATGTCACAGTTGATCCTGCGTCTTTCTCAATAGCCGCGGAAAATCCTGTTTTGATATCTGGTACGGGGCCCTTTGACGTGTTCAACGCGACTTCTATCTTTGATTGAACACTGCTACCTCCTGTGGTATTCGAGTGGCTGGAGTTGAGAATATTCCCGAAGATTTCAGTGTTATTCGCAAATGTCTTTGGCGTGATTATTTGAACGTCACCGTCGCTCTTTGCGTGGCCCAGATCGATTTGATCTCGCGCAAGTTCATCTCCAGGGAGTGTGTGATTCTTGACCTTATTGCCCTTGTGACTCCGTTTGTTGATCCTCCTTTTGTTCTTGTGTTTGGAAGACTTGAGGTGCTCCTCGACGTAGCTTTTTGCTTCTTTCGCACCTTCAGGTAAATGTGATTCGAGGTGGGGGTCGACTTCTCTCTTCACCTTCCGTCTGTGAGCGCTGAGCAGTCGCGAAACGGATTCGCGACCGTGGAGGTTTTCATCCATGTCGCGCATGATCTTGAAGCTACCATTCATGGATGAAGGATCGCAGAGTCCCTTGGGACAGTTGTCGTAGTTCTGGTGCTCGCGCACTGCGTTTGTAATGGCTTTGGTGATCACGCCCTTGTCCAAGCAGCCCTGGATTCCGTATTCCGTCACCAGGCAGCACTCAAGTTTCGAGTACAACCTTGAAACAGGTAATATTTTAGTTCTACTCGCCACCCAGCGCAATATCCAGAAAACGAAGTGCTAATACTCGTATCAATATTCTAAAAATCGTTAGCAATATGTAATGAGCATACAGTTCTCTATTCATCTACTTGTGTAAGTTATGGGTACTTCATGGTGTGATATGATAAATTGAATTACCACGAATTTGAGAGGGGAGCCAATTCCATCTAAGCGACCACTGATGGCTCTATTATGTCATTATGGCTACTCAAGATTTCCCTAAAAATCGACCTTGAAAAAATTGTGCTTAATTTTTGAGAGTGAAAGAATTATGGCATATATCTATCAATTTGTCATTATCGATTAACAGCTCAAGAATATCAATAAACTGCGCCTATGCACAGCGGCATCAATAAAACTCGCAAACCCTAGTGGCTGTTAAAGAGAGCGATGATGTGGCATGGCCCGTCACTGCATTAAATCTATGTCTGGAAACTTTGTTTGTGGAAATAGCTCATGCATATGGTGACATTTCTGCACTAGCGTCTGGCCGATTTCAACGACACGTAAAAGTCATTCCATGCCTGAAAAGTTACAACATGCAAAGCAGCACTTGGGCAGACAAGTAGTGAAAGCGCACAATAAAGACGAGTACGAAGACGGAGAGGCAAACAGGACGAGCGCTGACTATCAAATGAATTTGTATTGGAAATAGAAACAGCAAAATAGAAACAGCAAAAGCCACAAATATTACAAATCTGTCTAGTCAACAATGACTCGGCCACCCACACATGTCAATAAAATCCACTTCTTTTTTGTGAAGGAAACGTGAGGGCTGACTGACACATTGTGGAATGTGCGGTGGGCGTGATATATAAAATTTAATTGGGCTGAGGCAAGGTTTACATAGGCCAGACCGGAAGGTGTTTGAACGAATGGTTGTGTGAACATGGTGTATCATTGCGTTCAACAACAGGAGCACATTTACACATACACTGCAGAGATTGCCGTTGCATTCCCAACTTTCAAGGCACTACAATCGTTGGGAGAGGTAAAGAAAAGGTGGCGAGAGAGGTACCGGAGGCATACGGTGATAAAGAAGGAATGTCCTGATAAGTGTATCAGTCAGCCCTCACTTTTCCTTCGCAAAACAGAAGGGGATATTTTGACACGTGTGGTGGCCGAGTCATTGCTGACTAGACACATTTGTAATATTTGTGGCTTTTGCTGTTTCTATTTTTCAATACAAATTCAGTTGATAGTCAGCGCTCGTCCTGTTTGCCTCTCCGTCTTCGTATTCGTCTTTATTGTTCGCTTTCACTAGTTTTCAACATGCATAACCAACTACGCTACGTTAGTTTGGCTGACACTTGATTTGGGTACCAACTATACGTTCCGAGAACCATTAAACAAATAAATTACTCACGTGCAATTTGTGTGTTGGAAGTTTTGGTTTGTTCTTCCGAGCATCTCAAGCTCGGCGAAAAACGTCGCTCTGCATTCACTCACTCGAACGCTTTCGGTCTTGCAGGCTGCGGCAACTAAGCACCCAGAAACGAAAATGAATCGATAGCCACACAAAAATAGGCATTGCACCGATTAAGTTTTCGCGCGCGTGAGTTCAATGTAATTTGTTCGCTTGGGACATCGATCGTTGTAAAGAAAAGTTGAAATCATCTTAGGCGGCATGGTATGTGCGAATCAACCGCAACTTCACATTGACCGCTTAAGAGAAAACACAAAAGGAGACGTTTGTCACAACTCCGCGTAGGACAGAGATGAAAAATGCCGACCCGCTAAATTCGGAGCTCCATCGTTTTGGATACGCAAAAGGTTTTTCGGTCAAGTAGGGTTGCCTCAGAACAGTGGTTCTCAATCGTTGAACGCGGCGGACATCCCCGTGTCTGTTCCAAAATATCTGCCAAAAAAAAAAAAAAAATCAGCTAAGAAAATTATTTAACGACATTGCGTGCCTTTTTCACATGCACATACCGTATGTGCGTCCATAATGGCTAGATTGTGAAATGTGGGTATACAAATATTGTGCCGAAAAATCTTTTTCCCTTTTTATATATATATAAAATAGATGCGTCCCCCTGTCACGGAAGCTTCCTTATTAACACGCAAGCACTGCAGCAAAGACAATGCGCCGAGGCTACACAAACTGTGTTTCCTTAGTCGCGCTGTACTCCGTTTCAATGCGTGATCGGTTGGTTCGGTGATATGGTAAACGCACAAATGCGACCTCTTTTACTGCCTGCGAGTTGAGGCGTTGACGCTGCCAGTTGTTATCTCATTTTGTTTAGAGCGACTATCACCTCAAGGGGGGAAAAAAACAACTAATGTGCATTTCATATTTTATAAATGTTAAGTACTAATTCTAAGCGGTATTTACTGAAAGTGTAAACTCTTTGTACAGCACCATTAAAAAGTTGAAGTCGGTGAACAAACACTTACAGGAGAAGTGCATTCAATCATTATGTAGCCGCGTTTCTCTGCAGCTCACGCACGTGTTGCGACGAAGCGCACTTAAGTCTTAAGGAGTCGTTATGCCACTCGGGGATCCCGCGAATGCTTCCTCGAAGTTCCATTTGAGATTCACTGCTATAAGTCAGAGGGAATTTACACGCCTACATTGTCTGCCCCGCCTTTCTGGTGCGTCGTGCGCACGACCGCACATGCCCTGCGAAGCTGACTGGTGGCCCTAAACAAGTAACAAGCAAGCAGGGCGTGTTTCACCAGAAAGCAATATTGCTCCCAGCGCAGTTACATCACATGTCCTCTGTATACATACATAGCCTGTACTGACATGACATGGCCCTTTATGCTGGTGGTTTGTTGGCAGTGGGTGTTTATTCTACCGAATGAGTGTTTAACCCTAAAATAGCAGGAATAGCCATCAGTACGGCTGAATGACGTCACGCGCGATCCTTTTATAAAGTTTCAAAACGAACCCCTTCAAAAGACCGACCTCAACAACCAGTTCGGCTACACCGCCTCCACTGTAATGCACTTTCCTTTCTTCTTCTTTTTTCTTTCTTTTGTTTATTACGGCGCGGCAACCTTGCTGCTACTTTGCGCGAGCGCGGGCGCATGCTGCGCCGCCTGCCTCCCGTGGACTGAGGTTATGACGTCGCCACTCATGCACCGACCGTTCGGTGAAACCGGTCTGTTTTGTGGCATCTGCAAAATAAAGCTATGCTATCACATGTAAAACGTGAACATGCTACGAACGAGGGAAGCAAACGCAGCAACTTTTTAGAATGACGTCTGGCAGAAGACTTTTTTTTGCGGAACGATGTATTGATCGTTTCACCAAGGGAACTTTACTAAAACCGTATGTTTGGCAAATGGATGCATTGGCGCCTGTTTGTCTCCTGATAAAGAAAGTATTTGTTGCGTCAAGTGCCGTCGGCGCGCACGAAGACCCATATAGTATTGAAAAAAAAAAGCCTTTGGGTGACAAAATGGTATTCATCGAAGCACCAACCAACCTACGCTCTCCTGTCGTGAAACGCCACAGCAAGCCTGCTTTGTAAAACCATAATTTTGAGTAGACAAAATGGTAAGAAAAAGTAAAAAGCCCTAATAAATAAAAAAAAATTTTTTTTTTCGTTTAAAGTTTCAGTTTTTATTTGTTTCTCTACTTTTCTCTTTCACTTATTTTGGCAAACCGCCTATTCCCCTACCCCGCCCCCTACCCCAACCACCACCACCCTATTAAATCCTGCCTACGCCACTGGTCTCTACAGTATTAAAGTAAATAGCTTCCGCTCTATGTTATCGCCAGTGCTCGCGAGTGATTATTTTGCGCTTCTTGATGTCTAAAGGGTCAAACTAGCGCCTCCTCCGTCGTGTATTAGTAACGTTAAGATATTGTTCATACCTTTTTCTCATCTCGTAAAGAAAGCTCTGACACAGCAAACACATACACATAGTTTTAAAGGAACTAGCGTTAAAAGTCCATTTACACAGTAGCGTTCAACTGCATCATGTCAAGATACGACTTTCAACTACCAGAACATCCGTGCTGAGTAAACTGCGTGCCAAGCTTCTCCTTGAACTGGTTTCCACCCGGCATACGAAGCCCACATGTCCCGGTAACTCGGAGTCGTATCTTGACAAAAATCCTCCCAACGTAGTCAAACGCAGTCGAGCGATGTTGTGTGAAGGGCCCTTTAGAGCTAACGTCCACGCGGTGGAAGTTTTTTTTTTTTTTTAAGTTATACGCATTCAAAGCACGACATTGTTAACGCAAACAAGCAATTACGAGATTTTTTTTTTTTTTAGAGTTGCTGTAATACAAACTACTGGCGTGTAGAAGGGGCTTATGTTACGGTAAACCTCTGTCCAGATGTGGCCATTAGCCCGAGCCCTTAGTAAAGCAACTTATCGTCTTCCAAGAACAGCATGGTTGATGGCTCAGAATGAACGTTGTGGTAGCTCGCTCTCAGTATGCACAGTCACGCACACAGCAATGACGGCCCATAAATACACCCTATTATAGGCGTGCGGCACCAAAAGCGTCGCTGTGGTCGGCGTTCCCCGGGTGGTCAAACGCTCTCTATAAGGACATAAGTGGAATTTAGTCTGCTTCCAATGACGGAAATAAGAGTTATGACAGATTGTCAACATTGACGGTGATGTTTTAAGAATGCGGCGATGACTCCAAGTCTTCACCGTGCTTTTTGCGCACACCATCAAACTTGCTGTTCGCACCTGAACATAAGTAGCCAGTATCACAACTCGTGGCTTCAAGGTCGTGACGTCACGGAGGGGGACCATAAGAGGGCGCCACCGAAAGAACTTGGCGTTAGTATACCGTTTCATACATAGCAAACAACGCTGTCAAAGCTACTGGCACGAGCGCGTGGCTTCGTCTATAGTTAGTTTCACTTCATGTGAGAGCGAAGCCATAGCTACAAGCACGAGTGTATGGTACTCAACGGTGCTTGCATTACACGAGCGCGTATGCTTGGCAGGGGCACTAGAAGGCCGGAGTTCGCTCTTACAGTCTCTGCTACGCTCGCACTTAGTGTGAAACGGGGTATTTCGTCGCATTTGCACGTGTTCTCGTCAAAATATGATTCTAGATAAAGCTACGCGGTGAAGCCAGTAGCTTTGACATAATTGACCATTTTTAGAAGCCAGCATGTGCCCTTGTCTAGAGCCACGGTGTAAGATACACTCTTTAGGTGAGGACGCGGCGGGGCTGAATGCGCGGCGCGAGGAATCAGATAGCGTTCGTTCGACGGGCATCCGAAAGGCTGCATCATTCCGCGGCCACCGTGCCCGCGGCTGACAGTGTCGCCGGCGGCCAAACGGCGAAACTGTGTTAGAGCAAAAAAATATTATCTCGTTGCCATTAAACCCCAGTACACGTGGTCTTTCTGCACGTGCGACAACCTCGCTGGAGCTCTGCGCGTGTGGAGCATGAGGCGGCACGAGCCGTCTTGAGCACTGCTGCCTGCCTCCTGCGTCTACACCGTGCCACGGTGTAAACACCGTGCCCACGGGTCGACGAGTCATCTGCCGGCACCGCTTAAAACCATAGTGACAAAGAGAAAGAGAAAGAGTGAAAAGCGAACTTTATCAGCACGTCGCGAAGAGCGCGCTGTCCTCACCTGAAGAGTATTATCTTACACCGCGTCCAGAGCTAAACCCGACGCTCAAATGGCTGCATCACACAGCTTCTCCACGCAAGGAAGTGTGAACGTCTTCATAAGGCGTAGAGCAGAAAGCACTGCATTTAATTTAGGAAAGCGGTCTATTTACGACGCCTTTGATTTGCGAAGCTGAGGCTACTTGATTTCAACGAGCTTTTGATCCTATCGCCGCTATATGCGGGGCAATATTGAAGCTTTTTTAGACTTTCACTAGATGTCTACGGCTTTTGAAAAGAGCCTATTGTTTGTGTATAAAGCGAAACATTACGTATATCAGCTAAATAAAAACACGCACCGGTGTCGAGATACCGCTAACTGCGTCGCGCGGCGTACGGGTGTAACTTCTGCAACGTGCGTAAAGAGGGGCTTAACATGCACAACATTAAAGGAGCTCTGCAACGATATTTAATTGGAATGTTTTTCACTTTACACGAGCTTACTGGCACACCTGGGACTCAAGGATACTCACACGCAACGCCACTGGCCAAGAAACTCCTTTGTTGCGGTGTAATTTCAAGGACAAAAGCGATCATTTTCATTCAATCTCTCCTTCGCAAAATTTGATGACGTAACTTGGGGATCGCAGTACACCCAAGTGACGATATTTGAATGCGGTTCATAGATTGGACCCGAGCATTGCGTGGGCACTCGACTTGGGCTCGTGATAATTGCTAGCTCGAGAAGCATTCGGGTAGTGACCCGTGTCCAATCGCTGCAACGACGACAACAGCCGAGCCATAACAATGTCTGGAACTCAGCGCGTGTCCTGCGCTTTGCCAACCCCAGCGCGTGGCTATGATGAGCACTGGCGGCATATAATCGGCTCCAGATCACGTGGCCGCTTGTTCTGGCTGCGAGTTGAGGGGGTGAACGCTGCTCGATTTTCTTTAATTTTTGGGGGGGACTTCTATTGCGTGGGGTGAAAAACGAACGCGTGTTTCATAGGTCATTAACGTTAGGGATCCGTTTTAAACGGTATTTCCGCAAAGTACAAAAATTATTGCAACGCTCCTTTAAGCTCGTGATCGAGAGAGAGAGAGAGAGAGAAAGAGAGATGAAAATTTTGTTTGTTTCACTTTATGAACAAGCGAAGCCGAAGCTACAAGCACAAGCATGCTGTCCTGAGCAATGCTTGCACTTGATTGGCGCGCTGAAAACCCGGAGCTGTAGCTTCTTTTACGCTCGCACTTCAAGCGAAACGGAGTATAAACGTATGGTGACTATTATAAAAGCGTGAAAACACGTATAAAAATATAATGCTAAAAGCCTTCCCAAAAAGAAGAAAAAGAAGGCGAACGTTCTGCCCGGACAGGTGACATCCTAATTTAAAAAAAGGCTGCTGTTTGACGAAAACATTCAATGAAGTGTATCCCTAGAACGGACATCAGCTATTTATGGCGTTTCTATTCCTGGGTCGGAGATCAAGTCTGCTGGTGCGAAACAAAGCACGTTGCTGACGCGTGTTCACAAAAAGACAAATATAGCAGACTAAATTTCATCCATGAATACATTCTATACACCAGAAGAAGCCCGCGTTAACTATTTATTTGCTCGCTGCAATGGATGCGTGAAGCTCATTGAGCGATATTTCTGTATCTTAAAAGTAAATATAGGAACGGGTTCGGTACAAAGGACAAATAAAGCGAAGTACCAATCCGCGGCCTCTTGGAACCAGCCACATGAACCTCAAGGCCCAAAACTGTTTCTGATAAGTTCTGCGTCTCCGCTTTTCAAAATTTGTTCGTCACAAAATATACCTACCACATGCGTATTTTTTTTTCGTAACATTGTAACACGATCGAACTGGCACTTCAAAGCCAACAGTTCGTAGGAATAATCACCAGCACTACGAAACTATATCACGTGCAAGCTGGGTATTCACTAGTTTAAGAGAGAAGCTTCGCTAAACGCACCACTGTCTGCGTCATGCAGCTAGTAACAGCATCAGATCATCCAAGTAAGGCTTCCAGGTTCCCACGAATTATTGGACTGATCCTAAATGTCCGCTAAACTGACGACAGATCAGCGGGCACTGGAAGCCAGGGGCGCGAGCATCTGTTCGGCTGTGTTCATGATTTCTAATTGCAATCAGCGTGATCGACAAATGCGAGGTTTATTTATGAGGAAATCGTGTCCGGCGAAGTGCACTGCGTACCTTCTTTCGTCCTCCGTCGCCTTCCCAAGGCATGTGAGCCGCTCCCGAGGCACAGGGTGGCCAGAACGACCGAGATGTACCGAATTTGGAACATCATGCTACAAATGATAGGCGAGAGAAAATAAAACTCACACTCGCACAATGCTCACATTTATCCTTATAAATGCGAGGTTCATCGATCAAAGGTGAGGCAGCCCCACCCGAGCAGGGGTGCTTTCACCCCGGCGAGGCGCACATCATGAAAAAGCATTGATCGAAGAGAGCCCCGATACCCGCCAAGGCGAAGAAAGTACGGGCTAGTGGTGTAAACTTTTCACTCACCTTGCTCGCTGCTGTTCCAGTTATTGGTGGTTACAGCGTGACATTACAGAACACCGTGCAAGACTGACAGCCGTCTGGTACGCTTCGAACGCTGGTTCTACGTGGACTAAAGCTCGCGCAGGCACGCGCTCTTGAACGTCGATGCTCGATCAAACTTCGTTTTCTTCGCGCTAATCGGTCGCACCCATTTTTCTTACGTGGTCACTGCGTGGAGCGCGTGCCGAATTGTAGTAGTTTGACCGCAGAAAAGGTCGTTTCGAATACTTTTCTTGTTGGGCAACATCAAGAAATGTTCATTTGTATAATATATACTTTTTCTTTTCATTACGTTGGACATGGCCGCTGCAACAAAACTATCTGCCTTCATTTTGCACAAACCTTGTTGTATGAAAGATACCTCAAGTCTGATTACCCGGTATCACTCACTGATCTTGTAAAGTACTCGCGAACTTACATCAAATCGGTTGTCTCTGCAGTGGAAAGACCCTGAATTGTACCCACTGCTTCAGCCGGGTGACCATACGTGTAGCTCTCCCAAGCTTGTTGAGCCGTCCGCACAAGTCATTGACTCATTTGATGAACATTTAAGCACCTCATTTCTCTTAACTTTTCTTCTCTCTCTTCACTTCTTTTACTTTTTCCCCCTTCCCCAAACCTTAGGTAGCGACCACCGACGGAATAAACTCTAAAGCCAGGTTCAGACAGTTGCGTTTGACTGCGTTTGACTGCGTTGCGGCAGCGAGAAACCAGGACATCCCTGCTGCATATGCCGCGTGCCAAGAAGATTCCTTGAATTGGATTCCACGCTTCATACGAAGCACAGATGTGCCGGTTACTCCCTTTCGGTTCTCGACGCAACGCACTCAAACGCACTCAAACGCAACTGTCTGAACCAGGCCTTAGAGCTCTTACGGCTATATCCCTACAGGTCCTATTGGGGAGGAGATCGAACAGTCCCGCCACTAGTGGCATGCTGCAGCTGTGTGGACAACAAACCTAATTTTATTGTTTGTTTTTTATCAGAGAAATCGAAGATGACGATTTAAAGGCCGCTCCTCGTGCGTCCAAAGCCCTGGTCAAAGCGAAGCGCTCATGCCCAGACCGTGCGAGGCAAAGTTAAATTTCTTTGTTTTGCTGTGTTAGTAAACACCGCGCTGTGTGGACAACAAGCTCGATAAAGCGCCCCCTATAGCTCGATCTCCTGCCCAATACTCTGACACCCACTACTAAATAATCATTATGCGCGCGAGAAAAAAAAAAGAAAAGATAGAAAACATCAGTAAAAGCTCAGACGAAATGTGTTATCCTTTTAACGGGCAGTACAGTTTTCAGTGCTGCGTGACAGCTGTATTTACTAATTCTGGTATCAGTACCAGTGAGTATGCAGTACTAAAGACCCATGATGTAAGTTACGCCGCGTAACGGCAAGTTTGCAACAGCCCAAACAGTGGAAACAGATGTCGAGAGATGGCCCTGTAGCTGGCATACAACCTACGACCGTGTCGTTTGGTTCATTTATATTATTGGTGCCGCCGTGGGTTGGTCGGTTAATAGACCCTTTCCGAAATTCAGTCTGGCCACTTTGATCACTATCATCATCTGTGGAACGACGACTGTGCCATACCAATGGCGGCCTTTTAGTGACTGATAAAGGAAGACGTTGAAGATGCTCCTAAGCGGATCTTGCGAGGCCTGTACATTCGGGGGGTCAGTGCGACGCGACGTAGGAATGGAACACAAGAGCTACGCAAGCGTTTATTTCTAATAACTCAAATTCAGTCAATCTGACTGAATTTGAGTTATTACACACAATCTTCTTTAAAGCACTTTGGTGTATAGAATTTTCTCGAGGCATCTGAGTGGGTTGGAGCTTTGTTCTGAATGCAGGTTCTTTGTCACCATCGAACTGAAAGTGATCGAGAAAGACCTCAGACTGAACAATTCCTCGCGTGCCGTTGACTTGCGAAAGTGACGGTGCCGATACAAGTTTATTTCCGCCATTGATATGGCAAAACCTAAACTGCTTTACAAACCACCAGATGACACTGAATTTAGGAAAGGGTCTATTACAACCACGAAAATGCAAAATAAAAAGAAAGAGAGATGATGCTGTTTACTGATGTCTATTGTAGTAGGCTGGATCGCGGATCGAGGCTAGTCTTGCTGGGGTCGAGCGGTACCATCGGCAGCCATCGCTTGACACCAGCTAATACATGGGGCTCTTTTAGAGAAACGGGGAAGACTGCAATTTCTTACCTTAGTAGGTTGTTCTCGACGATGAAACTTTTATCGTGTTTTCTAGGAAAGACAGTTCCTCTTCTGGGCGCAAGTATCAAACGTGTTAGAATACCAATCTTCTTCAAATAAATGTTTTGTGTTTGAGGGTTGCGACTTTGTTGGGCGTAAACGGTGATGCGGTTCAGTGAGGCAAGAGTTGCTGAGAGCCAATGTGGAGTCGTTCCTGATCTCGAAGTCATCATAACTTAGCAGACGATACGTTAGAAGGTCTTCAGCTGGGGACATTCGCATCGTTTCAAGCGCTTGGCACGGAATAGTTCTGGTGCAAGTTTTTGCGAAGAACTCCAGTGAGGGCTTCTGTGACGAACTAAACCTCCAAGCGTGTCATTCATTTGCTGAACGTGTCATTTATTTAGCAGCTGAAGCAAGCGACGCCGACACAGTCGGCGGTGCTCCGGCACATTTTATTTGTTTTTTTTTTGTTTTTTTGTTTTTTTAATGAGTGTTCGAACGCTTTCCAGATACCGATTGAATCTTAAAACACCCGATATATGATCGCAACGCATCAAAAATACTCGGCCTTCGAGCACAGTATGAAAGCTTCAATAGTCCTGCTGTTGTGTGTTTTTCCTATAGACTTGCGGGTATTGCCTGGTGCCATGCTACGGCCGCCGGTGGTGCCACCGACGGTCTCCCGATCCGCAATACTATCATCGAGATCAGTGAGAGCGATTTATTCTGTAGAAAGGTTAAAACTCGCCTGACTTCCTCCTTCCTCGACAACCCAAAATAAGCAAACAAACAAACGAAACCTTAGACGTTCTCTCCCTCCCCCTTAGCTTCAACCTCATCGCCACCCTCGGCATAGTTACAGACGCACATGTTTCACGGTGCAAATCTGTGCAATCGCGTGCCGATGCTATGGCCGACATAGCTCTTTGCATTGCCAGTCAGCTCGCGTTGAGAGCGAGCTTCCACCACATCGATTCCACGCCACCAAAGTTGCTATTCTCGGCAAACGATTAGTCGCTTTCGCCACATCTCGCGCAATTTTGTGGCACGTGCTTTTACGGGGAGGCTCATTGCTTGCTGCGAACGGAAAAACTGGTCAGGTAAACAAGAATAAACCGGAGATTCGTAACCAGCACGCGCCCGTCGGCACCGACTAAACTGTGACAGACCCGTGCCACACGGACATGGCAAATGCCATTCAGGGCAAATCTCATTCGGGCGCCGAATAACATTACATTTCAAGCCCGTGCTACACGTACATTTCGAATGTCATTTTGCGCCATGATGATAATAGCGCCTGCACTCTGAAGAAAACTAATTGTAAAGTTTTTTTGTAAGCTAAATACGTTTGTTCAAGGTTATCATCTCTAAAGAGTGTCTATAGGTAGTTTTAAACAAACTTCGCAGTCAATTACTTTATTATTTTTTTTTTTGCGTTTCCGCTGTAATTCATTTGTTGGTGACGCTCTAGTTGCTCTAGCCGCAATAAGCCAAGGCCAAAGACAGAAGCTGACCAAAGCGAAGGGAAATGGCGCCTGTACAGTCGCAAGTGTCGGTGCTTGCATCGGAGGACGGTAAACGGGTGCGACGGTTAATGAGCGCCCTCATTTATTTACGCACCAAGCACCGTGCCGAGCAGCAAAGGCTCGAAGCCGAAGCTGAGGACGCTCACTCTCGCGTTCGTGAAATCGAAGAGCAGCTGCTCTCGAACTCCGTGGCTCTGGGTGCTGCTTTCGCTGCGCACCGCCCAGGGGAGAGCGCCTTTAGAGCGCGCGACACTAGAGCGCCGACGTTAGAGCACGCGACACGAGAGCGCACGACCAGTTGAGCGCGCAACACGAGAGCGCAACCCATTTGAGCGAACACCGCAAAATGTGTGATGTACCTGCGGCTCCACAGACAAAACAAAATTGTGCTACTCATCGGATTGAAGCATTGGTGATCTTTGATTAATTGAATATGCCTTTAAAAAAAAAAAAATAAAGAGGGTACGACTCTTTCTAACCAATTGTTTACTGACATCGGAGAGAAAATGGGGCAGGGGAGTGGGCTGGGGCATATAGGTACCGGGAATGGTTGCAGTTGATTGGAGCAGCGAGTTTAAGATTTCTTCACAGTGCTGCGGTGCGCCTCTCGGATATACTATAAATAGTTTACTTTTTGCTATATTTGGTCTATTCTTGACAGGCATTTGGGCTCCGATCTATTTGGTGGCTATTTAGACATACCTCGCATAAATTTAAATGGTATTCTGACGTCCATGTCCGTAATGAAGAAAGATCCCCGGTAAAATGTACCAGTAAAAAACTCATCGAAGGAAAGCTCAGCGCAATTTCATCGCATGCAGATCTTTCCAGCCTTTTAGCGGATACAGGAAAACCTCCACTGAAAACCTGTGATATACAAAATCAAAGAACTACTCAAGCCTTCCTTAGTTGTTTGATTTAGAAAACGTTAGAGAAATGTAAAAAGAATTAGAGAAAAACATTGCAGCTATCAGCCGCAATGTTTTTCTTTTTCTGCAAAAATGCATGCTACAGATATTCTTTTTTTTTATATAGCTTTTTGTAACACTTTTTGGTTTGTCACACGCAAACATTTCGTCGACTCATTTTGCAATGTCATTGCTAAATTGCGCGGCATAAATCCCTGCCAATTTTACATAAAACACGCGATGCCCGAACAAGTGGTTGGTCCGGTCGGGCCACTCGCGCTGGACTGGTTGTGCGCTCTCGTGACGGGCGCTCTAAGGACACGCGAGCTAATAGACAGATTTAGAGGACCGTACGCTATAGCTTAGCGTACGCTAGGAAATTGCGGGTCGTGAGTGCGCATGTGCAGAACGCAATAGAAGGACTAGCGTATTTCGTACGCACGCAACGCTGGGGATTTTGCGTCGCGGGCTAGCGGGCTTTGCGGGATGCTCTCGAGAAATATCGAGCCCAACGAGAGCGCCAGTTTCAAGATGGCGGTTACCTCGACTGGCGCAGCAGGGGCGACCTGGTGTTCTTGAAGTTCTGTGTTACGTAAAATTGCGTGGTGTTCAGCTCGGCAATGCTTTCTGGGACCTACCGCCGTCGAATCAGATGGCCGTGCAGCTGAAGGAGTGCACAGTGAAGATGTTCACCACTCCGAATGTGCGTCGACGCTGCGATCTGCTCAACGCTAAGCCTGTTCGCACAGTTCATCGCTGACGGACGAACGACTCTAAAAGAAATCGCCGAAGTTCTCGCTATGCACTGGACATCAGTAGGTCATGAATTTCATCCCGCGATAGCATTGATAAAAGGTGCCGTTCCCACGAGACACCTGACGGAGGCTCCGTGATCGAATTTGGCTACGCACTCGTACTCGTAGCCTCGGTATTCCGCAGGAAACACCGCTTGACGAGGCCACTGCGGCTTGGTTTAATTTGAAATAAAATGATTTGACACGTTTTCATTTTGAATATTTTTTTCCAGGAGTATGGTGGCGCTATAAGCACGCGAAATTCTACGGCTCTGGCAAATTGAATAGAAAAGATTATGCGGGATGTTCACTCGGAAACGTAACGCACAACTGAATTCGGTCCGCGTAGGTCATTTTTAGCGTACGCTATACTATTGCGTATTGCGTACGTAAGAGCCAGCAACGCTATAGACCTTTCCAATGTTTACAAATCCACAGCTCAGCGTGCGATCTCCACAGCTCAGCACGCGCGTGTGCGTCGCTTCGGAAAGCGAGCAAATCACGCGCGATACGCACGAACACTGAAAATGAAACCGGCCAGCAGCCCTTTTCTGGAAAGGTCTATACTAGAGAGTTTTAGTAGACCGTGTTTCCCGCTCCGCTAGCCCTCCGCTACGAAGAAACCGTTAGTGCGCCTGCGCGCCGATGGCCTTGGCTGTAGAGTTCCGGGTACCGGAGGGGCTTAGCGGAGCGGGAAACACGGTCTACTAAAACTCGCTACTAAAACTGTCTAATGTCGCTGCGCTCTCGAGTCGCGCGCGCTAACGTCGCAGCGCTCTTGAGTCGCGCGCGCTAACGTCGCCGCGCTCTCTCGAGTCGCGCGCGCTCTAACGTCGCGCGCTCTAACGTCGCGGCGCTCTGGTGTCGCGCGCGCTAACGTCGTGGCGCTCTACTGTCGGCGCTCTAATGTCGGCGCTCAACAGTCGTGCGCTCTAGTGTTGTACAGCCCACCGCCCAGTGCACCGATCGCGGCTGCTTGCGGTGCTTGCGGCTCCATCGGAAGAAACTTCGAAGTTCGAACGTAACAACACCAAAAAAAAACGCAAAAATGATGGCGACGCAGGTGAAGTGGGTGTGTCTACTGGGTTAAAGAGTAGCCACTTGCAATTATGTGACAAGCCGCGTTTCAAATCTAGTATAAAAGAATGCAAAGATATAAACAAACACAAATAAATCACTTTTAGTTCGGGTGTATTTTGATTAACGTAATCACATTGGTGTTTTTTTACTTTGGGGCCTGGGGTAGAGGCTACACATTTGGCCCGTGACCGAATGCGAATGAGTTCCGCCGAACCCCTTCGGTGGTAAATGACATTTGCAGCGGATGCCATTCGTGCAGGCCGTGTAGCACCAGTCCAATGACATTTGGGGTGAATGTCATTCGTTGTAAATGGCATTCGAGTTGCCCGTGCAGCACGGGTATAAACTGGTCATGAGAGCTAGCCGATTGCCGCGCACACGACGATGATGGCTACTGGCGGATTTTGCAATGTCGACGGAACCAGACTGAGCAAAACAATAAAGCTGTCGAGGCGGGTTTGCTCGCCTGTGTGCACGAGCAAATTGAAGGTTCTCAAAGTGCACGGGAGTTGTTGCAAAACTAGGGACTTTCATAGATCGTAAGCTGCTAATTTTGAGCCCCGCGAGCGCGAGCTCAATCTGTGCTCAACGTGGCGGCAAAAGCTCCCGCCAGCAACGCAAGTCTCTTGCGATCGATCTACGAAAGGTCTCTATACTTCGTTTCAGCTGAAGTCCAGACGCAGCCTATGGTACAAGCGCTAGCATGTGGCCCTTAACAGTACATGCACTGCACAAGCGCGCGTGCTCGACAGGGACACTGAAAGCCTGCAGCTCGCGCTTGTAGCGTTGGCTGCGTCTGGACTTAAGCTGAAACGATGTATGCTAAGACCTTGCGCTCTAAACGTTTCCTGCATACGCCTTTTTTTTACCTCTTTCGGCGTTGTGTCCCCGCAAAAAAAAGCCTTGTCAGGATGCCAAAGAAGGTTCACGAATTGGCAAGATAATATGCATGAATGGAGAGATGTTAATGGCTATATACCCCCTGTAACGGGCGATAGCTTGTGCTACCTAGCCGAAGTCTAAGAAAATAAAAATATGATTTCTCCCACCCTTCTAAGCCAATTTTCTCTCCCTAACTATCACCAGGCAGTGTGGGATATCACCAGAACGACCTTTGAGGTACCGGGCAGAAGAACTAAAAAAACGTCACCCCCTTCCTCTTTCCCCCGGCAAGGGAGTCGCCGATCTTCCTCTGGTCAAACGTTGTCTGCGTTACCCCAGCACCGAACCCACTGGGGGATCCAATCCAGACTACTACAGGAGAGATCAGTTGTATCGATTTATTCTGGAGAAACCTTGAAACTCGCCTGACTTCATCCTCCCTCGGCAACCCAAGACAAACAAACAAAATCTTAGACATCTCTTCCCTCCCCCTTAGCTTCAATATTAAAAGGGTTAGCCCAGGGGTAGCCAAACTGACCCGGCCTAAGAGCCGAAAAAACAAAACCACTAAACTTCCAACAGCCGCCTCGAAGAGGAAAGGAAAAAAAAAAGGGGGGGGGGGGGGGAACTTTTTTCTAAATAATAAATGAAGCTTAAACTACTGTAGATCTATCCGAGTCAAAAGCAGTCGAACTGTAAGTATAGTAGCAGTGGTGCCTTCCTTTTCTCTTCTTGAGGAAGTGCTCGTGTTACCGGAAAGGGCGAGGGGGGGGGGGGGGGGGGGGGATTGTTAGGTTTAGAAGGGAGCCACAAGCCGCACTTTAACAAGTAAAGAGCCGCAGTTTGGCCACCCTTGGGAGAGCGTAATAGAGAGTTTTAGTATATCGTACGCTACGGAAAGCGGACCCAGTGGGCGCGTGCTCAATCCATGCCTCGAACTGACGGCACGCGCTTCCGCTTGCAAAACGTAGCTCTAAAGTACGGTCTACTAAAAGTTCCTAAATATTGGGGGATCGGTGGCCGAGTGGGAGAAAGAAGAAGACGCCGTTTAGAACGGTCGTGCTTTCATGTTCTCCGTCGAAAATCAACAATCGGCCTCAGGCCGAGGAAACCCATCTACCTCTGCTTCTTACACTGGTAACGAAAATCGCAAGATGTACTCGGAGAACACTGCAGCGGCACCCGTGGCCCCAAGAGACGTTCCTTTTCCGGCAACCGGCCAAGATGAGTATAAGATTATACTTCCACGTTTTCCACCTGGAGCCTTGTGCGTAAACTCGGTCTTCCTCCACGCTGACCTCGCGGGTCGGCCCTACCGTGCAGTTGACTTTCGCGATGGACTTAGAGGGGTCGTCGACCTCAGCGAAGTGGTGTCTCTCGGGCAGTTTCAGATGAGCCATGTGTGGATGGCGACGCTGGCTAGTCCAGAAGCCACCGAAAAGTTGACAACCGCGAAAGAACTCAGCGTGAAAGGGAAGAAGTGTTTAATCATCGACCCGAACTCAAAGGACGTGAAGCTCAAGCTACTCTGGCTGCCGTCATACTTAGAAGATAAAAAGGTCGTTGAAGCTTTAGCACCGTTCGGCACGGTTCGAAGCATGGCGCGAGAAAAGTGGCGCGTGCCAGGAATGGAGAACATGGAGACGTTGAACAGGGAGGTCTGCCTAACGCTGCACGACACCGTGACGTCGGAAGACATACCTCACCTACTGAAGGTTTCCGGCATACAATCCCTTCTGGTGATGTCGGGACGACCACCCTTGTGTCTACGATGCAAGAAGGTCGGTCATATTCGACGACAGTGCCGTACTCCGAAGTGCGCGCGTTGTAATCGATTTGGGCATGAGAGTGACGAGTGCTTTTCAAGCTATGCAACTGTAGTACGAGGCTCTGGCAACGACCCTGACGCCAACCCGGAACTTTTGATGGACATCTCCGAGGTCGTGGATGCTAGCGGAGATGTTCTTTCCACTCAAACGCAGCCCAGAGAGGCAGTACCCCAGAGTTCCGGCGAGAGCGAAAAGCAAGCTGAAAAAGAAGCTTCGGAGGTACTCCAAGACACAACATCGACAGAAACCGAGAAAGAAGCTTCCCAGGAAGAGCCGATCAAGGACGCCTTGTCAACATCGGAAACAGAGGCACCGAAACAGTCAGCGGTGTCTGCAGACGGACTTACAACGTTTGACAACAAAAGTGACCCGTCAGCAATGGACCTGAGCCCCAGCACGTGCAAGGACAATAGTGACACCAAGAGGAAAAAACACCCGCCTGACACCATCGCGAGTAAGCGAAAAACCTCCCTTGCACACTAGAGTACATGAACAAACCCCACCCTACCCCCTCCCCTTGCCCCTCCACCTCCCTCTCTTCTATCCTATCCTCACCCCCCTCCTCCCCTTCCATTAACTTTAACTGATAGCCTTCGTATTGTTACCCTAAACATAAGAGGATTTAACTCACGAAAGAAACAATATCATTTGAAACGTCTACTTGAAGACAAAGAGGTAGACTTTCTAGCCGTACAGGAAACAAAACTGTCAACGGTAGAACAGGTAGAACAGGCCATACAACATTTCCTGTACGACTACGAGGTATGCATTAGCCATGCTGTAGGTCTCCCCGCAGGATGTTTATTGTTTATTAGGAAGTCTTTTCATTTGTCTGATTTAGCTGTCACGACAGACTTTTGCGGGCGCTTCATTATGTGCGACTTCCGAGTTTCCGACATAATGTGGAGAATGATATGCGTGTATGCACCGAATGACGTGAATGCTAGAGTAACTTTTTTTGATCACCTGCGACCTTATTTACTTTGTGATAGGATGGTAGTGCTGCTTGGAGACTTTAACTGCGTTTGCGACGGAGCAGACAGATCACCATATAAACTTCGAATTGACAAAAGTGAACGACTGCTACAGGACATTGTGGACGAGTCTAATATTTTTGATGTCGCAGCATTTCAGCTAAAGGAAAAACACTTACCATATACCCATTTTCAAAACACATCACACGCAAGACTTGATAGGATTTACTGCTCAGTAGACCTTATTACCAATTTAAATGGTTATGCCGTAGATCCAGTTTTTTTCACAGACCATTGCATGGTATCAATAACAATTGGAAGGAAACGAAGAAAAAAGTGTATAAACTGGAAAGTATGGAAACTTAATAATCAACTGTTAAAAGATGAAAACTTTGTCGCAGCTGTGACCGATCTTTTTGAGCGAATAGGGAGAACAACTGAACATATATCTGTTAAATGGGAGCTTTTTAAACAAGAATTTAAACAGATAGCAATTGAGAGAGCTAGTGTTTTAAAATTCCAAAAGTATGAGACCGAGAGGACGCTGATAAGTAATTTCCGTGCCTTGGTTCAACTTGAATGTCAAAACTCTGGACAGGGTTTGGAAGATATTATCCGCATAAAAGCTGAGCTCGATAAATATCAACAAGAGCGTTATCAAGGCGCTGTTATACGTTCTCGTGCTGTAAAATATTTTTTGGGAGAACAGCCAACAAAAAAGGTTATAGGGGAGGAGAAAAGGTATGCGATGACTAAAGAAATAAAAGAGATAAGGCAAAACAACATGATTATTAGAAATAGCGAAGCTATAGTCGAAGCCTTTTCTGAACATTACAAAAAGATATTCGGCACAAAGATTGCCTCCACAGATATAGAATATCTAAAGGAACTTGTAACATTGCTTCCCCAGTTAGATAAAGAACACACAAAAGAATTGGAAGAAGCGATCAGTTTAGCTGAGGTAGAAAACGCTGTGGATGCCCTTCCAACAAACAAAACCCCAGGACCGGATGGTATAACGGCAGAATTTTATAAGCTTCGCAAAAACACTTTATGTCCTATCTTGCAGGAGATATTTCAAGAGGCCTACAGAAACAAAAGTCTTCCGCCCTCATTTCTGCATACACACACTATTCTTATTCCAAAGACAGATGACCAAAACAAACTTTCACAAGTGACTGGCTATCGACCAATCACATTATGCAATGTGGACTATAAAATATTTGCTAAAATACTGTCAAATAGATTGCAGCGCATCATTTGCGAGTTAGTCGGGGATCACCAGACGTGTGGGATTCGTGGAAGGTCGATTCAGACAAATATTCACATTGCCAGAAGCGTATTAGAGTGTGTCACCAACAGCAGCTCTCAGGTAGCGATGCTGCAAGTTGATCTCGCAAAAGCATTCGACCGTGTTAGCCATAATGTTCTTTTTATGATTTTGTCGCACATTGGCGTTGGTGACATGATACTTCATGGCGTTAAAATGTCATACACAAACTGTTCTACACGCTTAATCATAAATAACAAAGTGACAGCAAGCATCCCAATTTGTTCTTCAGTTCGACAGGGCTGTCCATTATCTCCATTACTTTTCACTCTATATCTAGAACCTTTGTGCCAAAGTATAATAAGAAGTAGAAAAATACAAGGCTTTACTTTGAGCAACACTGAAATTAAAGTTCTGGCATATGCCGACGATGTCGCATATTTTTGTAATGATAAGAAAAGCGTGACCCATGCCATGGATCTCACTCGCAGATTCTGTGAGGCCACTGGAGCCTCGGTAAATCTAGAAAAGTGTCGAGGATTCTGGCATGGAGCCTGGGCGACGACGCCCAAGCACTGCGAAGGCATAGATTGGAGCTGCACTCCGTGTAACTATCTAGGAGTGCCATTGAAGCACTTCCGAAACAGCACGTCTTACTGGTCCGGAGTTGCGACTGAATTGAAACGACGAGCCAATAATTGGTCACAAAAGAATTTGTCAGTGTTTGCACTTTCGACCATCTGTAATATATTTTTGGCGGCTAAAGTATGGTATGTCTTGCAAGTACTGCAATGTACACGAACAAGTATTCAAAAATTGCACAGGGTTTTTGCTGTTTTAGTATGGAAGTCCACTTGGGAACCCATGCGCCGTGACAATTTGTTCTGTCGTGTATCAGATGGTGGACTTGGCCTTCCCCATTTATTTATACGTCAGTTGGTTTCACGTTTCCTTTTCCTAAGAGACCAGGGGCACCCTTTTCTCCGTGAAGTCATTCAGAATAGACTGGCATATTACCTACCTGACTTTATTGTATCCACCGTGGGAGGCCAAACCTGTATGTTAGTAGGATATCTTAGAGAAGTAGTCGATGCTTTTCAGTTTTTATCAGTAAGATTTTCAAAAGAATATTTAGTGACTGTTTCACGTAAAAAGTTGACAAGAGATCTTGTGAATATCTTATTTCCAATGCCAATTTACCGCTCAATGTTTAGCGACGTTTCCCAACGCGATGTACTGCGCCGGGTAAAGAAGATGTCCATCCCCCCTGCAGCGAAAACTTTCTTTTTCAAATTACATTGTTCAGTGTTACCCACGAAAGTGTGGCTAGAAGAGAAAGGAATATTCGTCCCGTGGTCAACAAACTGTACATTATGTAAAACGCCTGAAACAATTGAACATATTTTTATTCACTGTTGGGATGCCATTTTCTTCTGGGATGTTCTGCAGCGCACTCTAAAAAAGGATATTGATATTACACCCTATTCAATTCGTTTCCTGCCTGTATCATCTCGAGATAACTTTCCGTATGACATTGTAATGCTCCTAGCATTGTATAGCATGTGGAAGTCCCACCTCGACATAAGGAATGAGAATTTACATCCAAAAACAGTACGCCTACATTTCATTGAACTTGTTATCCGCGTCAAAAGCGTGTATGATATTCAAACTGTAGTACCTGACTGGCTGCCTCTGTTTAACAGTCTTGTAGACATTAGAGAGTTCTAACATGTGTAGTATGATTGTGTAAAGTGTACCCTGAACGACAACGTTGTGATCCCATCGTTTCTTCTTCCATGTAATAAAGAAAAAAAAAAAAAAAAAAAAAAGATCGGTGGCCGAGTGGTCTAGCGCACACCAGCTCGGAGCACGTGGAGCGAAAGCTCGCGCTGCAGAACCCAGGGATCCTGGGTTCGAGCCCCACCCCTGCCCGTTTCGATCTGGATGAGCATCGTACCGGCGTGCGGTCGTGTATCACTACTGCGTGATGCACGTTAAAGACCCCAGGCTAGCGGTTGTACCGCACTGGCTAAATTTCTCATCTACAGCTGGGAGACTCGTCGCCCCTGTGAGGCAGACCAAGTTCTAGGCTGTATAAACATACACACAACCCCCCCCCCCCCCCCCTAATTATTCGTTTTACGCTTCGCTGTTCTTATGGAACTTTCCCGTGGAATTTTAGAGCTTATCGCGTGTCGTTGCCTGAAATGTTCCCAACAGCATAAAATGTTTAAAATAATTTTTAAAAAAAGCCGTGGGCACTGGTTTTACTTAGCTCTTCTGATCTATATGCACCTCTCACACCGGTGCAGAAAATTGTAGGGCAGTGTACTTCCGGCATGTGTATTGAGGTACGACCGGGGAGTACACCGCCCTCATTTTCTGCACCCATAGTGCAAGTAAATCGAACCTGCACCCAGAGAAATCGAACGAGCCTAATATAGATGCTTTTCCCGCGCGCCAAAATTGCGCCGTCGAAACTAAATTTCTGCTGCCTCGCCGAGATATCCAGTCAACGAAATGGGCAGGGACGAATCCATACAAAAGAATGCCTTGAATACAAGAAGGCTGTGGTGTCCAGAATAACAATAACTATTCGTGCGACCACAGTGATGAAGCGAAGCGAAAATGAAAGGAAACAAAAATTAAGCTCAGTTATGGCGGCGCCCATACACAGCTGCTGAAAAGCGTCTAAGGGCGCTGGATGGCGCATAGCTGCTCTCCGAGCCTGGCGCAAGTAATGTCACCGGAAGTTCCATGCTTATCCCGGAAGTCAGGGGTCTGCTAGGCTTCCTAGTGCGTTCATTCGATGTTTTGGTCTGTGATTTCTTGTTTTTTTGCGTGGGTTTTAATAATCCCGTTTTAATTAAATCCCGAGAATAGGGCATTTGAACGTGGGACATACGCACACTTGATCAACTAGAATCTCAAAATTTTCTCACCGAATGGCTTCCTAGGAGCCTTTTTTGGCTCTGCATGCGCTGTTACTGCGCAACAAGCAGAATCTCTTGGGATGACAAGAAAAAATTCATCGCCCTGGACGCTGCTCGAACCAGCACTCGCAAGAGTTGAAAAGCCTGTCAAGCGCTTACTTCCGGGACAAGCCGTTTACTTCCGCTGGCTTCATACCCGTTCGCTCAATGCGCCATCAAGCCCCTTAGTAAGGATCAGTGGCCATGACTGGCAGTAGCGAGTTAATCGCCTTTTTATCGCTGTCGCAGAATATATGGTGCCCCTTGTGTTTTAGTTGCAAGCACGAGTTCGACTGATTAAACGGTCATTTCCAGCTTTACTTTAGTCTGCCTTTTTTATTTTATTTTTTTTTATTTTTTTTTTTTTACAATTTTGCGCGAGCGTTTTTTGCAGCTAAAAGCAGCTTCGAAAGCAATAACTACTTCCATAAATCCGTCACCGCGCGCGTTGCATTCTGGGAATCTGTAAGCCAAAAGCGGAGCGCGTATGTAATTCTTTTTTTTTTTTTTTTTTTTTAATAATTGAAGTTGTGCGGATATTCATACAGCGTGTAGTCGGTCAGCCATTTCAAAGTTGCGACGAGCCACTCGATATAGATGAGCAATTTAGCCAGTGCAGTACAAACCGCTAGCCTGGGGTCTTTGACGTGCACCACGCAGTAGTGATACACGACCGCACGCCGGTACGATGCTCCTCCAGATCGAAACGGACAGGGGTATGGATTTTGCTGCGCCCAGTGATTTCCACAATGCATAACGTGGCAATACACCGCGATGAGGCGCTTTGAGTTATGGAATAAGTCTACTGGTTGACGTTCCTATCGTCTGGTTTGCTGACAGAGGAAGCATTTAAAACACCAGATACGGAAAAACTGAAGTTACCACTCGTGGAGCAGGTACAAGGCTGGGGCTAGATAAGAGACGGAAAAATCGCGCGGGCGCCTTACCGCAACCACTAGCTTTGTACCTGCTCCACGAGTGATAACTTAAGCGCACTACTACGCTTCTCATGTGCTCAAAGTCTTTCTGAAAATTACTGATTTAGTGGTTTTCAATAACGCTGTGTAAGTTTCTAATTGGAACCATGTGTCTATTTTTATTAATTAAAAAGTTCATTAACGAATTTAAATTATTATCTGACTGATCGTTACGATTAGCCCCCTATACTATGTCCCCTTGGCCGTATAACTCACCTACATGGCTTGCTAAAAACGGTATGTTTTTAGCAAGCCATGTAGGCAAAGTAGCCTACCGTTTTTCAATGCTAACAACTTTCACGGTGAAAACGTAATCTAGTTGAAGCTCGCTGTCAATGCGCACTCATCAGCACCACACGCAACTACGACGATCAGTGCATACTTGCTTTATCTTCGAGTGCGTGCCCCTCGAAGCAGGCCTCACGGTGGCGGCTCGAGACACTCATTGGGATCAAAAAGCATACGGTCTATTACAACTCTCTGTTATCCCACACAACTAGAGCATCCCGTAGCACAATGACAGACTTTGTTTCCTACTTCTTTCGATCTGTAGTCATCGGTGTAATAAATCAAAAAGAATAGTAAGTATCGAGGGGCCCACGGGGCCGAAAGCGCCGTAGAAGCGTCTTGTGCGCTGCTGCTGGGTATGGCCGCTGTTGGGCATGGGAACGCCGGCGCACTTGGCTCGCTGAGAGTCCACCTCGTTCCTAATCCTCTTGAGGGCACGCTCGTCGCCAGAACAGCTCGTGACAGTCGAGACACGCACCAGGCACCGGCGGAACAGGGAACCGGCTTTGAGCCTGAAAAAGTCGGCTTGCGTAAAATGCCAAAAGCAGGCTGATATGTCACAAATTCTACCGGGCGGAAGGGCATGTCGACGTTACACTGTCCGTTTTGCGTTTCTGATCTTCTATCCATTGTACACCAAAAGCACTTAAGCTTCGTTTTTTTTATAGTTGCGACAGTGTTAATTTTATACTCATCATATTATACTATTATTTTATACTAATTGTTTTATCTTAATGGATGCAGGCTATCTGACGCCAAATAGACAGATCTCCCAGTAGCTGTTTAACTAAACAACCATTCATTCAAGTATAGCCGTAGTATTTTGGAATGTGGACAACAAAACGTACATATATCTCTCAATATCCCTTTACGCCTAGCTCAAAATAATTGCGTACAGCACGTTTATTTTCTGAAATAGCTAGAGAGGATTTTAAACCGTCTTGAACAGTCATCGAACGGGTGGCGACAATCATGCCACACAGAAGTGCGCTAGCACGCTCGAGCTCTGTATTATTTTATCTCTCACTAACTGAAATAAATGCGATACCTTTCTCTATCCTTATCCCCCCTTCCCCCCTAGTTGTTCACTGAACGGTTCTGATATACGATGTGCTTCCGGTGAACAGCCAAGTGCGTCCAAGTAAAAGAGGGCTAAACGTTCCATATGAAAACTTGCACGTCGGACAAGCACCGTGAAGGCTACAAGTGCGAGCTCTACATCGTGGGGATACGAGAGCGACCGAGGGCAGCCTGATATCTTTAGCTTCCTTGCGACCGCTATTGGCTTCCCTCAAAACCTCATCCGGGATTACACCTCGCCTCGGCACACGCGGGAAACCCCTCCGTGGGCCGGTGGCTATCAGCTCAGTCAGGAACGAAGCCAGGATAATCACGCTTTGATGAACACTCACGAACAGACTCCTCCGGGCTCACTCGAGAAAACCGCCGACGCCTTCCAGCAGTCCCGCTGGAGTTTCATGAAGGCAGTCATGTTGCAGAAGGGACCTGATAAGCCACGCGCACATGTGAACGCCCCGAATTGATTGCAAATGTACTCGCCGGCCGGCACATCCTCGTCGGCTGCTGCTGAGCGTATGCTCACTGCGAGCTTTTGCGACTGCCCTTTCATGGCATCGAGGTAAGTTCAGGACTGGCAGTTATCGGAAGTTCAGTGTTAGCAGGAGCTCAGCAGACAACGAACTTGGCTGTGACGGTTATGGCCACCGACAGCATAAAGAAACGCAGGGCGTCGCGAATCACTGTCATCTTATTATCCCTCCACTGTTAATGAGATAGCGAAGTTAGGCGATAAGAACGCCGTATAGAACAATCCCGAACCAAGAAGTGTGAACACAATTCGGAGAACAAGTCGTCTGCTTTTTGAGCAGAAGTTGCTGTGACGTCAAAGCGACGCCGAGCTCTGGTTGGCCGATTGAAAACAATAGTGGGTAGACCTCAAGGCATCTAGCATTGAGGCATACCAACTATTATTTTAATCGAGGCAAATCAGTGCTCGGCGTCCCTTTGACGTCACGGCACCTCCTGGTCAAGAAGCAGACGACCTGCTGTCCGCATAGGATACGTCTCCCGTTCCTTAAACTGTCCTGACCATAGCGAGTTGCAATCGTGGCCGCTTACATAGTTTGCTCTTACCTCGTGTCAGACCGAAGGTGGGATGCGTGTGTGCCGTTAGGTCCGGCGGCAGGGTTTCGCTCTTTGGCGCACTCATGGTCCACTGCGAACGCGGCTGGAAGTTGCGCATGATCCAACGACGCATATCGACGAAACTGTGTGGCATGCTGCGCGCTTCCAGCGTCACTGCGCCAGGAGTGCTTCGCCCGGTGCGGTCGGTTTCAGCCGCCGTACTCGTGACTGCAGAACGGACATTCCATTTCAATTGCAGAGAGTACGCCATGACGTTGCGCTTTTTGCGCAGTTTGATTGGCCTTTCGAATCATAACATAGGCCGCGCTCAGACGTAAGGTGAAATGAAGTATAGTGGTGACAAGACGGCATTATACCAGCGTACCATTCAAAACAAAAGGAACTATTACGCGCAGTAGCTGCCATTCCGTACCTCGGTCATTGCGCGTACCCAGTGCACACTCCCGCTGCATATATATATATTTTTTTCTTTTTTTTTTTAATAAAACTAAGTTGTTGTTGTTTTTTTTTTTTTCACTTTTCTAGTGCGCATAAACATCTGAGATCAGATTCACAAAACGATCTTACGCCAAAAGAGTGCGTACGACAAAACGTACGGACAAATCCGTATGCACGAAGCGAAACGTTCGTAAGTTTTGCGTGAGTTACGCCAGAATCCTACGACAGCTGCAGAGGTGTTTTACGCCCTTTTTTACAATAAAATCTGCATCGCCGACACCGTCACTCAGTTACTTGTCGCGACTAAAGCCCCTCGATGTGTTTACGTTTGTCTTGCAAGTATAGCCTCAAATGCGACATGCACCAGGCCCATGTCTCGAGCGGCCCTTGGAAGCAAATGGTGCCGCAGCACTGAAATGAGCGGCGCTTGGAAGGGAATGGCGGCGGAGCAACCGCCCGTGGCCCGTGTACTGCGCGTTTCCACGACAATGGTTGGCGGTACTTGAAAGCGTGAATTTTATCAATGGACCTTAGGTCGCGACGACCAATCGACATTTATTTTTCTACGTGTTCTTCACGCGCGCCCCGGCATCAAGCAGCAAGAAAAAAGAAAGTACACGAAACCGACCACGACGCAGATGAACGCTGGATCCACAGATATCCGAAAGAAGCTACAACGCCAACGATCTCACCGATTAAGCGACCACCAAGGGCTAGCTCGGCACTGTGCCTAGCAAGGCACTCTGACGCAGCGTTCCTCCCGAAAACCGTCTACCCACGACCGGCTGGCTTAGCGAATGGGATATGACCGCGCGACCCTCGTAGTCCCTTCCCATAAAAATATTTTGATCGCTGACTTCAATTTTCGGTTGAGAGGTCACACTCTTCCCCTTGTCATCGCCAATCGTCTTCAGAGGCAGCAGTAGCGAACGCTCTCGTCGAAAAGAAACAGCTTTCATCGAGTCTGTCTCCCTGTTTTGTGTGATATAGAGCTAAAATAAACACCGTATGGATTACCTTAGCAACATATGGTACGTAGGCTTTGTTATTAGTAGGGAGTTTTCGTAGACCGCGTTTCCCTTCCGCTAACCCCTTCGCAACGAAGAAGTCGCTACTGCGCCTGCGCGCCGATGGCTTTGACTGTAGTGCGCGGGTATCGTAGCGGGTTGCTGAGAGCATTGCGGGACGGCGAAAACGATCTACGAAAACTCCCTAGTATGTATTAGTATGTCCTTTTTATTCCGGCACTCCGGTACGTCAACACTCTCGAGCTACAGCAGCTCGTGGGAGCTACGCGATGCCGGTCCAAGCTTCCTCTTCCGAGTGACACGCCAGAATCTATTTGCAATCGAAAAAGATCGGTCACGAAGCGATTACCAAGACGCGGTTGAACGGCGCAGTTCCTGAGCTTCGATCAAACACTCGGCTGTCCGCTCCCAGTGTGAACAGGTACTTACGTCTCTTACGGACATTATCGTACTTCAAACGATCTTCTTCGACGTCGGCTCGCTCGTACATCCCCAAGGCCACGAAAAACACTCCGGCGATTTGTTTCCGTGCGCGCTGCTTTGCAAATGAGCGGCGCGGGCCGTCTCCTTTTAGCAACGATGATAGATATGTTGACTCCGTAGCGATCGAGTTCGTATCAGTCGACGAAGGCGGTTAGCCTTCGTCGACTGATGGTTAGCCTGGCCTCCGCATTCTGGCCCGTTTAAATCGTACGTCAACATTTCACTGCACGGACAAGATCCCCAGACAAGCGTTCGCGGAAATGCCGCCTGCGTTTGTTGTTATTCAGAATCCACGTGCTCCAAACTATGCAGAGCTTTCCGATTGGTTGTTCGTGTTGCCGAAGCCGCCGTCGCCACAGCAAATGCCCGCTCTCGTGTACGAGAACTGCGCTTTCCTCTTCCCACTTAAGAATGCGTTAGTATATACCGATTTCTCCACTTCTTGCGATGTGCGTAACCTACGAACTTGTTAGCCAAGCTGTCGTAGCCTAAGAAGCTACGAAAATAATCCCTGGAGAAGGGGAACAAGAGGGACAAAAGCACAAACATAAATCTCCAAACACAGCTAGGTGACTGGTGAGCGACGGAAAAAATCCGCCTGGTCCGGGAATCGAACCCAGGACCTTTCCATTACAGGTGGATCGCGCTACCAACTGAGCCAACCAGGGGTTAGACGTCAGTAGAGCAAACTGGTTTTATCAGTTGCCACCAGTCTAACACCAACAAGGGTGAAGCTTGAAAATTTAAGGTTATAATTATAATGCAATTAAATGCAAAGGTGCAAGCGAGCTGCACTCACCAGTCACCTAGCTGTGTTTGGAGATTTATGTTTGTGCTTTGTCCCTCTTGTTCCCCTTCTCAAAGTATTATTTTCGTCATTCTTGTCCAGCTCGCTTGCACCTTTGCATTTAATTGCATTATAATTATAACCTAAGAAGCTCATCGTGAATCTTGGCCCCTGGACTTCACTACTCCCTTATTTCATCGTTGACGTAATTGTAAAGGTTGCAGTTGCTTATCATCAGATCATGTTGCAACAACTAAATATTTATCGGGGCAAGCATCTTGATAAAAATGCCTTTTGGATTAAGCCCTTTGAATACCTTGGAAAAATAATGCGCGTTTTTTCTGCATATTTGTAGAGAACGCGTAGTGCGGCAAATGTTCCTATGGGAAAAGAAGTATCTAAAGCGTTGAGTAAGTCCATCCCCTCATGTTCCTTCTCGACAAAAGGTATGTGTTCTGGTAATAAAAATCAGAAAATCGAAAAAATACTCTACGTGATAGCTAGTAATATTATCTATGAAACGATTAACAAAGTAAGAAAAAATGCGTCTCTTGAAGGTACCGACTACCGAAGCACTGCACTGTGTGTCTGTTACTTCTACAGTAACGATTTGAAATGGACAGTGCAACAGTATTGACTAAGAGTGCAACAGTATTGACTAAGACAAATGGACCGTGCAACAGTATTGACTAAGAGTCTGCCTCAACGGGCGACTTGTCTCCCAGCTGTAGATGAGCAATTTAGCCAGTGCGGTACAGCCGCTAGCCTGGGGTCTTTAACGTGCACCACGCAGTAGTGATACACGACCGCACGCCGGTACGATGCTCATCCAGATCGAAACGGGCAAAGCTGGGGATTTGGAACCCAGGACCCCTCGGTTCTCACTTTACACAAGCTTACTGGCACTATCCGGGATCCAAGTATACTCGCACGCAACGCCACCGACCAAGAAGCTTTCTTTGTCACCGCGTAATTTCAAAGATAAAAGCGGACGTTTTCTCTCAGTCTCTTTTTCGCTACGCTAAACTTGATGACGAAGTCGTGGGATGGCATTGTTAGCGTTGTGAACAATGCGATCCCCAGGTCTTCGTCATCACTCTATGCGATCCCCGCGGTGACGATATTTAAATGCTGCTCGTACAGTGGACACGGGCACTGCGTGAACATTCGATTTGGGCTCGTAACAATCAATGCCTCGTCATACATTCAGGTAGTGGCTCGTGCCCAATTGCTAAGATGACGGAAATAGCCGAACTTTAACAATGTCTCGAATTCAGCGCGAGTCCTGTGCTTTGCCAACCCTAGCACGGGGCTACAATAACCATTGCGGCATAGACGCTTTACACACGCGCAAGACTACAGCCGCCATTGCTGACTTCCTCTTGTCTTGCGAGATACCGAGGCACTGAAACGGGCGTTGACAAGCCTCCACAAAAGCCAATGCTGGGGAGGACACAATATAATATAAGATGGCAATAACCTGTCCTGCTATGGTAATAATGAAGTGGGGTAAACAGAATAAGCGGAAACAAAAACTGAAGGCTGGTTATGGCGGCGCCCATGCACAGCTACGGCAAAGCGTCTATAATCGGCTCCAGATCACGTGGCCGCTCGTTCGGGCTGCGAGTTGAGGGAGTGAACGCGGCTAGTTTTTCTCAAATTTGTTCTACGTGCCAATAAAAAAAGAAAAATAAGCTAACGCGTGTTTCATATTTCATGGAAGTCAAGGAATAATCCTGAACGGTATTTACTAAAACAACAAAAATTGTTGCATCCTCCCCCCCCCCCCCCCCCCCCCCATTTCCTTCGTCGAACAAAACTTGTTGCATCCCCCCCCCCCCCCCCCCCCCATTTCCTTCGTTTAAGCCTTCGGAATAAGAAAACACCATTCGCCGAAGTGATCGTTCCTTTTCTTAAACATTTAAAGGGGTTAAATGTTTAAGAAAAGGAAAGATCACTTGGGCGAATGGTGTTTTTTTTATTCCGAAGGCAAACGAAGGAAATGAAGACAAGGTCGTATCACATTTTCGATCAATTCTAATTATCTCCCGGAAAGGACTAATAACCTGGATTTACGAAAGTAATTACGATGCGAACTCAGATAATGATTCCTTCAATTTGACACGTGACCGCATCTGATTTACCCTATTGTTATTTTGGCTTCTTTCCTTTTTTTATATATATATATGTTTTATATTTCGTTGTGTGCTAGAATTCCTTGCTACCTTTTTATTACTTAAACACCCTGCTGGATTCCAGGTCAAGTATGCAAGTAAACGAAGTCTTGAAATGTACTGCAGTGCTTACGATGACAATAAAATATTATCTTATCTCAGCGCCTATTCACCACTCAAAGCTACCTCGATGACTCCGAGGCAGAGTGCGGCCTACAGGCTGGCGGATTTTATTTGCGGCCGTAGAAATCTCAGCGTAAATGCGATTTCGGTTTCACGTCGAACGATCCCACGTCATTCTAAATTAACCGTCCGTCCTTCCCTGAGATGTGCCAAACGCGCTTCGTTGGCTTAGGATGCAAACCTCCAATATTTACCTACTTTCTCACGCATGAAGCGAATGTTTACAAATCAAGAGCCCAGCGTGCCGTCTCCACATCCCGGCACCCGCGTGTTTGTCACTTTAGAAACGCAATCAGCGCGGACGCTGGAAATTGCGCCGGCCAGAAGCGTTTTATTGGTACCCTGCTTGTTTTCACAGAGCTCAACGTTTACGTTGGCAAACGTAAACACTGGCCGCGCGATACATTGAAAAAAGAAAAAAAAAAGTATAATATCGTTTTAATGCGGAGCGAGCACAGGGGCCTCGGAGGAGTGCTTTGGGCGCCCGGGGTCTTGTTCACCAATTCAATTTCGTACACCTCGCGGACCTAAACTTGTTTTCTTCCGTTTCTCTGATAAAACGATAAATCATGTATGTTATCCTCACACAGAAATCATGCCGCTAGAGGCGTTCGATTACCCTCCCTGATGAGCACTTTTGGAGCTGCTTGATTGGCCCTACTGGATCTTAGCGTTGGCTGTTGGCTGCAGTAGGACTTACTATGAAACGGAGTATAATAGAGCATTCAAAATGTTCGTGGGGTCGTGGTGGTTGCATGTCTTTGCCCTCCTCCTGCTCTTTCTCGTATCGGGCGCTCTTCCTCGCGTGTACACCTAGCTGGCAACCTATACCTAACCTTCCCGTCAGAGTCGTATCTAAAGCGAACGCTAACATTCGAATTCGAGGTTAGATGTGAGGTGGACCCAATGGCTTGTTTATGGTGGCAGTTTCCGAAAGACATGGGCAAAGGGAAAGAGCTCTGAAACAAACGAAATTACTCAAGGATCAAGGCAAGACGGACAAGAGAGGGCGCAATCACGACTGAAGCCTATTTGAAAACACATAGCCATCGAGATGGATATATGTATATTCCTGACGAGCGTGTTGATAATGATACTAAATCGCCATGTTTTCTTCTATTGTTATCCAGGATATATGTTCTTGTGTTTTCGAATAAACTTTAGTTGAGCGTGCGCCCTGCCTCGTCCCTCTAGCCTTGATCCTATAGTGTTTATTTATTTATTTATTTATTTACAGAGTACCTACATCGCCTCGAGGGCATTATTCTAGGAGGGGCAGGAAATAACACACATACATAAAAAACACAAAGTGATCACTTGTTTACACAGATTAGATATACAGCCGAGAAAAAAATACACTGTTGTCCAAGGTGCTCACCACATCATCAGGCAGCAAGTTCCACTGTCTAATTGTCTTTACAAAAAAAGAATGACAGGAGCTGTTTGTTTTATAGGAATATTCAAAAACTTTTCTAAAGTTATCACACCTAGGTGAAACATACGTTGGCCCCAAAAAATACTCATTCTTATTAATACCAGTATTATTATAATAAATGCGATGGAAAAACTTCAATCTTAATTTTTGCCTTCGAATGCTCAAGGGCTCCCATCCCAGCATGGTTTTAACCTCTGTCATACTAGCGTATGGATCGTAGTTGTTACTAACAAATCGCGCTGCTTGATTTTGAATTTTCTCTAATCTATCGATCAGATACTGCTGGTAGGGATCCCATATAACGCACGCATAATCAAGCATTGCCCTTACGTGCAAGAAGTGAAGAGTTTCTTTTAAGTCTCGGGACGCGTGTTTGAAATTTCTACGGATAAAAAACAACATTTTACTGGCCTTATTAATTGTGTAGTCAATATGTTTATTCCATTTAAGTGATTGGTGAAAATAAACGGCAAGATATTTACATTCAGAGACATTACCGATTGTCAGGTTTTTGATAGTATAACTTGTAAAAAATTTAGAGACGTTTCAAGCAAAATTAACGAGGTTACATTTTCCAATATTTAGGCTCATGTTCCATTGGTTACACCAGTATGCTACCTTATCTAGATCGCTCTGTAGGATCTCGATGTCTCTCGTCGAATTTATTTCCCTGTAAATAACGCAATCATCAGCAAAAAGTTTTATTGTCGACTGAATACTTTGTACAATGTCGTTAACGTAAATTAAAAACAGTAACGGTCCAAGAACACTACCCTGGGGGACCCCTGAAGTCACGGAAACGACTGAGGATTTACTTCCATTTAAGACAACACATTGCTCACGGTCACTTAAGTAATTTCGTATACAATTTAGTACCTTACTATTAATATTTATAGAGGCCAGTTTTATCAGTAGAAGGTTGTGTGGTACCGTGTCGAAAGCTTTGCTGAAATCTAGAAAGAGTGCGTCTACTTGCGTATTTTTGTCATTTGCTTTTAATAGGTAATGCTGAAACTCTGCTAACTGCGTGTTGCATGAAAATCCTCTCCGAAAGCCATGCTGGGATGGAGTAAAAAAGTTAAAGCTATCAAGATATTTGAACATTGCGCTATATAAAATATGCTCAAAAAGCTTAGAGCAAACTGACGTTAGTGATATAGGCCTATAATTTTCTACAAGTTTAGCTCGGCGGTTTTCCTTAGCTATGAACCAACTGGCCCAAAATCACCACTTTACTGCAGGGCCTAGGAAATCTATACACGTTCAAGGATTTCACAACTGCAATCAAGTGCGTCAGATTTCAATGGTGGCAATACTATAGTTGGGAGGAAATAATCATTAACTATATATTTTATTGAATGTTTTGCTCGTAAATGTTGTAGACACAAACTCTGTTTAATTGATACCAGATTCGGGCCGTCTGATGGAGGACGATACTAATCAAATAGACGCAGCGCAAAACACAGCAGTCCCTTTCATATCATCATCATAGTGTTGACCGTCAGCATTTCAGCACTCGAGTCTTGACTCGGTATTCCTTGCCTACCATCCCGGCGTAACATTGCACGGCTATGTTTTTTTGTTCTGTTTTTTCCACGAATCTTATTACGTCTTTTATTGTGTTTTTTACCCCGCGAGTCTTATTACAACGTCTTTTATTCCCATCGTGCTCTGCAACCAAATATGTAGATCATTATCGCCCATCAACCCGTCATAGCTTGAAGTGTTCCCAAAGAACCTTGTTTTTACCAGCTCTTTTTTCCTCTCATACGATTCTCGTATAGAATGGCCTCTCCGAATCAATTCGTTTATCACTGATACTGGATTGTTTCTTTGTTGTTGTTGTTTTTTTACTGAAAAGGTAACAAATTACGTGGCTGGATGATTAAGGTTATTATATGTTTATTAGTTTTGTATTACACCTCTGGCTGTAATTTTCTCAGGTCTTTAACCTGTATAATAAATAAATATATATATATATATATATATATATATATATATATATATATATATATATATATATATATATATATATACATGATTACATTATATTTTGAGAACGTAGGCATCAAATCCGCAATTTGCGGCTTATTTACCTTCGCCAACTGTTTCGGGGTCGTGTCGAGGGCACCGTACTTCATTAGCGATCAGGGTTAAGAAGAAAATTAGGCACTGGCATCTGGAACACCTGGATGGAATATGCGCAATTCAAGGGTACATTTTGAAGGACATAATAAACTATTTCATGACCATTCCTTTTGCTCAGTAATGACGTGGCATAGGAAGCTTCCATTCGTGCGTATCGTTTTTTGACCGCAAGTTAATGACATATTTAGAAACCAGAAATTCAGTATAAAGTTCGGTACTGATTACTTGGAAGGTTTAGTCGATTTTTAGAACAATAAGATTCAATCGAAACTCACCAATTCGTCAATAGGGCCAGCTTGAAGAAACATAAACATGTACACGAAATAAAGGCATGGAGAGACACCATTGACGAACAGCCCGGCATGCGTGACGTCACGCTTCGGCAATTTGAATGACGCTCGCTGTAATAAATCATAATATTGTTGTCCGATCGAATAAAAACGTTCTGTCATCACGTGTTGTCCGTATAATTTGTTTTATGCTCCTCATTTAAAGTTTGGTTGTTAGTCAGCCATGTGTGTGTCCATGTATTCCTTTCGTGTACGACTCTAAATTTGTGTAGGTTCGCCCATCGACTATCATGCAGCATCTAGCCCAGTTAAAATCCTGTTCTGTACTCACCAATTCATTTTCTCCTAGTTTTCTTTCCAAAGAAGCCCAACATCGTAAGATAGCGAAAATCCCCAGCTGGCCAAACTGCCCAAGCTCTTCCTTGTCTTCCTTGTATACGTCGAATCAGAGGCTCCTATATATGCTTCACTACGCCTGTCAAATGATAGCACGCGCCATAGAAAGGGGCCCGGCAAAAAAGGCTTGTAGTGTCCGTGTGGTGGCGCTACTGATGAGGCTATGTGGTGAATACTATTGTCCGTTTCACAGGAAGCAGAGTTAAGGCCGTCAGAGTATTGTAGGGCATGAGAACCTAGTACCGAAATATAAAATTATTATCTCCAGTGTATGCTCAAATTCTACGGGGACAATTGTATATCCGGTAATAAAAACTTGAACCAGCGGGATAATTTACCTGAGAAAAGAATTTAATGCGCACACTTGCAAGTGAATTACATTATTAACCTTACTCTCGTCCTGGTGTGCAGTATGGTTACATTGTTAGACGTCTGTTGAACTGAATGGACCTTTTGGCGAATATGTGCTGCCACCTATGGGGCGAACCTGAGGCGCACTGGGTTGGAGAGTATTTGTAGAGAAAACAACGTCCACGTTAGGCTTCTTGTGTACTACCGGTTCGTTTTCTTTTTGCTCCTCTTAGTTTTCTTTCGCTGCTCGCATTTATACATCGGCCAAACTGGCCGATGTATAAATGATAGAGCAAGGGAGCACGCAGCCTCGGTGAGAAGCACATCAGCAGGACATTTGTCAGCTCATTGCCGGACCTGTGGATGCGATGCCGAGCTCACCGGCATAACCGTCCTTCATAGGAACAAGAACCCCTTCGCGCGTGAAGTGCTGGAGGCCTTGGCCATCGAAGAAAAAGGAGAAGATTGCGGTCTGCCACACCCCGTTGAATACTAGGCTAAAAGGTTTTTATAAGTGTTTATTCTGCCGTTAGACGAAGAAAAAGAGATGATCTGGAGGACCAGCGTTGAAACCGACCGAGGGCTGACGGCCGTGGACGCGAGTAGGTAGACAGTGTAGGGACATAGTCCGGGTGTGCCTTGTCTAACGCCAGCTTCCCTGCAATCGAAGAGATGTGATCATCGCCGCACTTCGCAAAGCTCTATCGCTTGCAAAAATTACAAGTCAACTTACCTGTAATAAAATGGGCGCTACATAGTCTGAACAGCTGACTCGGCTTCCAGTTCTTTGAGGGGTCGGACTTGTCAACTCTCCTGACGGCACGAATCCAGGCTGCCCGCTTAACGGGATGAAGCTTAGCACACGGGAAGCGAAAAAAGCTAGTTCCACAAGCCGGGCGATAATAGTTCCGACAGTCGAAGGCTACACAGTTCACCGGCATGATTGCGGTGCACGTCGTAATCTAGAACGGGCGTCGTCAGTACGATGACTCGCGTTCACCTTGTTCGCAACATCAAAACTTGAGTCTCGATGGTCTCCAAGGCGCGCAAAGGCGAGAAAAGCAAGATGGCGGTTTGTTTAGAACTAGATACTCTCGAACCCAGGCGCATCAAATACTCCGCGCATGCGCACCGCGTATTTCTACAAAAGGTCCAATGGAGGAACGTATCTTGTTTTCTTGCCCAAACAGTCGCGCCTCGTCGTGACTTGCAATAGGGTCTTCTCCTATAGAGGTGGACGTCAAGTCAAGTCAGCTTGAGATTTAATTTAGGTAAATGGTCAGCTAGAACGATAGGGACAAAACACAGACAGGGAGAAACAGAGACATACACACCGCTGACTATCATTTAAGACTTTATATTTCTTCTTCATCACTTCGACCCAAAGATTTACACCTAAAGTAATGCCAATGAATCATCTTAAATCCTTAAATTACACTACTCAATTAAAATACTAAATAAAATTAATTAATTACATTAATTTACTAAATTTGGTCACTAACACCTCCCTGATCCAACCGACATACCACCGCCGACACATATCCCTCTTATTCCCTTTCACGGGGCCGTGCCACACTGCAGAAACTGCCTTTCTTTCTTGCTGACCGTGAGGGAGGGCATGCTTACGCAGTCATCGGCGGCTTGCTCAATGGCCAGGGCCTCGAGAATCTCGCGCGCAAAGGCATTTCTGTGTCTGTTAATAATGGAGACGCTGCTAAAACTGGGCCTGCACCCACACGTGCGGCAATGGGCTGCAAGGTGCCCAGCTCCCGTGCCCTGCACCGACGCCGCGTGCTCCCTGACTCTGTCCTTTACGCAGCGTCCCGTCTGCCCAATGTAGCAGCTCCCACATGACATTGGAATCTTGTACACTACACCAGTCTGGCACATGGCGTACTTTGTCCTGTGCGCGGTGTTGCAGGTTGGCTGGCGGTTCTTGGCCCGATTAACTCTGCGGCACATAGAGTTCCCTCTGTTCGGTGCCGAGCACACCACCCTGACATTTTGTCGTGCAGCGGTCTTTTTGAGCCGGTGGGTGACACCGTGGATGTAGGGGACTACTGCGAAGTTCTCTCGTGAAGTCTGTCTATCTCGCTCGGTACTTGGTGATCCTCTTGAGAATTTTCTGCATATTGTCTCACATATGGCTCCAAGGAGCACACGTGGGTACCCAGAGTCACGAAGCCGGGCCATCTGCTTCTGAAAGCTGGCGTCAGCTTGATGGTAGCATGACTTGCACAGCGCTGATACGAGTGCCGTGTTGGCAACACTTCATTTTACGGTTTTCGAATGGCAGGATGGAAATGGAAGAAAACCTTTATCTGAACGAGGTTCGTACCTCCAGCACACATGTCCATCCTTAAACTCAAGTGCGAGGTCCAGAAACTTAATAGACTTGCCCACGGGTAGTTCATGAGTGAAGAGCAGGTCGGGGCAACATTCCTGGAAGGTTTTCATGACCGTGCTCCTGCATCCGTTTTCTTCACTTTCGATGTCTGTGCTACACAGCATCAGGAAGTCGTCCACGTACCTGAAGATGGCTTTGACTCTAGCATCGTTCAGTGTGGATTGAATTTGCCTACCACACGCCGCCAAGAGCAAGTCATGCAACCATCAAGCTGACGCCAGCTTTCAGAAGCAGATGGCCCGGCTTCGCGACTCTGGGTACCCAAGTGTGCTCCTTGGAGCCGTATGTGAGACAATATGCAGAAAATTCTCAAGAGGATCACCAAGTACCGAGCGAGATAGACAGACTTCACGAGAGAACTTCGCAGTAGTCCCCTACATCCACGGTGTCACCCACCGGCTCAAAAAGATCGCTGCACGACAAAATGTTAGGGTGGTGTGCTCGGCATCGAACAGAGGGAACTCTATGTGCCGCAGAGTTAATCGGGCCAAGAACCGCCAGTCAACCTGCAACACCGCGCACAGGACTAAGCACGCCATGTGCCACACTGGTGTAGTGTACAAGATTCCAATGTCATGTGGGAGCTGCTACATTGGGCAGACGGGACGCTGCGTAAATGACAGAGTCAGGGAGCACGCGGCGTCGGTGCAGGTCACGGGAGCTGGGCACCTTGCAGCCCATTGCCGCACGTGTGGGTGCAGGCCCAGTTTTAGCAGCGTCTCCATTATTAACAGACACAGAAATGCCTTTGCGCGCGAGATTCTCGAGGCCCTGGGGGGCTATATTGCGCTTTTTGGACTCCCGGGAGACTTGGAAGAGGGAAGTGACGTCAACGACACAGCAAACGCAGATTGGGTGTTGATTTCGTTTTCTTCTGCCAACATCCAATCTGCGTTTGCTCTAGTCGTTGACGTCACTTCCCTCTTCCAAGTCTCCTGGGAGTCCAAAAAGCGCAACATAGCACCCCTGGCTATTGAGCAAACCGCCGATGACTGTGTAAGCATGCCCTCCCTCACGGTCAGCAAGAAAGAAAGGCAGTTTCTGCAGTGTGGCACGGCCCCGTGAAAGGGAATAATACCCCTGTTACACGGGCACACTTAACCGCGGTTAACTCAGCTTTAACTGCGGTTACGTGGCATCACAGATGCCGCACTATACCCTCGGACAGCTATTTCAAAAGAAGTGAAGAGAGCGCGTGCACTACTTTGATGGGTGCTCAAGATGCTCAAGCGCACGTTCGCCCATAGCTCTGACTGCATCGCCGCAGAATGTTTTCGGCAAGTATTGTGCGCTAATTGTGGTTTAGCGTAACTGCAGTTAAGTGTGCCCGTGTAATACCCCTGTTACACGGGCACACTTAACCGCGGTTAACTCAGCTTAACTGCTGTTGCGCGGCACCACAGATGCCGCACTATACTCTCTGAGAGCTATTTCAGAAGAAGTGAAGAGCGCGCGCGCACTGCTTCGATAGATGCTCAAGATGCTCAAGCGCACGTTCGCCCATAGCTTTGACTGCATAGCCGCAGAATGTTGTCCGCAAGTATTGTGCGCTAACTGTGACTTAGCGTAACTGCAGTTAAGTGCGCCCGTGTAACAAGGGTATAACAGGGGTATAAGAGGGATATGTGTCGGCGGTGGTATCTCGGTTGGATCAGGGAGGTTTTAGTGACCAAATTTAGTAATTTAATGTAATTAATTAATTTTATTTAGTATTTAGGTGTGAATCTTTGCGTCGAAGTGTTGAAGAAGAAATATGAAGTCTTAGTTGATAGTCAGCGGTGTGTATGTCTCTGTTTCTCCCTGTCTGTGTTTTGTCCCTATCGTTCTAGCTGACCATTTACCTAAATTATGTACCAACTAGCTCAAATTTAGCCTGTTATTCAGCTTCAGATATCTGAGACGGAATGAAATTCCTTATGCTCCGGTCTTGCTTAGAGTTCTTGGCTTCTTATTGCTAGAACGTGTCGCTTGAACACGGGTATGTTGCTTTTTTTTTATTGAAATCGGCTGTAGAAGGAGTTCCGTATTATTGGGAGTTAGACAGCTAAGTTTACTACCCTTTAGGCTTGTTCACGCAGACCCCGTTTTCTTGCGTTATGTTACGTTTCATTACGAAAGCTTCCGGCTGGTTACGAAAGAGCCCGCCAGGACATCTGTGATTCATATAGACGCTTTCAGGCAGCTGTGCATGGATGCCGCCATAACCGACCTTCAGTTTTTGTTCCCTCTTATATCGTTCGCTCCACTTCATCATCGCCACGGTAGGACGGGTCCTTTCCATTTTGAGTGTTACTGTGTCCTTCTCCCCAGCATAGGTCCTTGTGGAGACTCGTCGACGCCCGCTTCAGTGGCTGGGCACCGCGGTAAGACAAGAGAAGGTCGGCTATGGCGGCTCAATCTTGCGCGCGCTGAAAGCGTCTATTGAAGGGGTAGGGAAACGAAATATCTGCTCTTTTTTCCTTGTTTCGATATGGTCTATGTTGCGGCGGAAGCCCAGAAATAGTAGTCTAGACTATTTTTTCTGAGCTGCCGGTAGAAAGTAAAAAAAACTAATTTTAAAACGAATGAACAGATTTCAAGATTGCCCCTGGTGGCGGTCTGTGAAGCTCCGTTGGAATGCCGCCACGTCATCGGCCTCTGAGAAGCAGCGCCAGTTCGCGGCAGTATGGCTATCTTACTGAACGTGATTTGGCGGAGAACGCTGACGAGCCTACTACGTTATATGTTAACTTCCACAGTGCATCCGCAACGTGCATTCCACACCATCAAGATCGCAGTTCTTTGCAGACATTCGGTAGAAACTTGATCAGGGGATACGAGAACCACTGCCAGACCAGCCAAGCACCCCCCCCCCCCCCCCCCCCCCCGGGATGCGCTATGAACGACGCGCTCAATTAAGGCACCTAGTGAATACCTCATATACATAGCTTGCAGGTGTCGCCATTGCTGGGTACTGGCGTTTCTTTCCACTTACTGGTTCCCTCGAGTGGCGGTTTGAAACTAATATGGTAAACCGAACGCTCGTGGCACATAAATTACCGGTATGAGCGCGAATGACGTTACGGGCAAGTTATGTATTGGCCATAGGGCGTACAGTCCTCAGATATTACTACTAGGCAAAATTGTCACGTGTTGACGCCAACAAGCGGCCACGCTCGCAACTACAGTACCCGTGGTCCTGCAGGAGGCATTGACGTCACGAGCGTGATACGCATTGTGCTTCTCGCTGGCTGATTTTGAAGCGAGAGGTAGAGAGCTCGCGGGCCATGTGATTTCGTTTCCGTGCCCCTTTAAGTGTGGACACCAGTTGGAGGAGATAGCCTGGCAAGCGGCATTCTAGACACGAATGTTTCGGTGATTCATTCGTAACGTAAAAAAAACACGTAAGAAAACGGTGCTGTGTGAACCAGGCATTACAGATGTACGCCTGATTGACCACCGCCATTATTATAATGGAACGAACAAACACAACAGTGGTGCTAATATAGTGATAAGCAATATGGGGGGTTCTCCCTCGTGTGAATACCCCTTATAGGGGTATTCACACGAGGGAGAAATCCCGGGGATTTCTCACCGGCACGCGCGCATCACGAGATGAAAACGCGAGGCTTTTACACATCGCAAAGCCTGTCGTTTTCGTCGTGATATGCGCGTGCCGGGGAGAAATCCCCGGGATTTCTCCCTCGTGTGAATGCCACGGCCTTTGCTTCTTATTTAGAAGTGATAGGAGTTTTTCTACCGCGTGGGGACGCGATTGCGCCACCCTTCGTGTACAGCCTGAAACACCCTGAACAACTGTTCCGACCACCGTGATTGAAATTGTGTGCCAATGTATTCATATGAAGCAACTGTAGTGCGCTGATTGAAATACTTTTGGCTTGTTGATAGAGACTTGTTTATGGAAATTTGTTTTTAAGAGGATGAAGAAGTGTTCTGCGCAAGTGCCTTCAGGCAGGAGCGCCTCATGGCATGTAGCTCTATCTAACTAGAGTGGCTCTAGCTCTAACTATACTTCGTTTCAGCTTAAGTCCAGACGCACCTGACGCTACGAGCTAATGGTACCAATCAAGCAGTGTCAACAGCGGCAGTCACTGTTGTTTTTTGGTTTTTGGTTCAGCGATGATCGAACATATACAGCATCATGCCGAACACCCCGATGGTGTACTTTTGAGGCAATTTATCGGTCCCCTCAGCTCATAGCGTCGGCTGCGTCTTGACTTAAGGTGAAACGAACTATAGTCTGGAAATCGCTCCAATTCAACCCCGGAGCCTAATGGCCAACACGGTGAGATGGGGGTGTCTTGCTAGAACGAATTAAAGCGCTGTAGGAGGGGGTTTTACCAATTTTGGGGTCGCAGCGACCCCACCGAGCTGAGGTGGTAGAGAGAAACTACCTCCATTGTGAAGCTCGTAAGAAAGCGCGCCTTTTCATTCTAGCCCGGCCGTGGTCAGATATGCTATGGACGGGCTACAAATACAATAAGACATAAGAAACTGAAATATATTTCAGGTGCACAGCCGGCGCCAAAAATAGACATTCTTCAAGGCAGAATAACAGCTAAAGTTCCAGCGTCAGTAATTCCGCCAAGTCGTCCCGCCGTTACTCACCTGCTTATTTTGCGGAGTTTTTTGTCTTCGAAATGTGTGTGTGCGTGTGTGTGTGTGTTTGTGTGTGCGTGCTCGCGCGTCTGTGTGTCCGTGTGTGTGTATGTGTGTGCGCGTGTGTGTGTGTGCGCACGTGTCTGTGTGTGCGCGCGCCTGTGTGTGTGTGTGTGTCTCTCTCTCGTTGTGTGTGTGTGTGTGTGTGCGCGCGCGTCTGTGTGTCCGTGTGTGTGTATGTGTGTGCGTGTGTGTGTGTGTGCGCGCACGTGTCTGTGTGTGTGCGCACGTGTGTGTGTGCGCGCGCCTGTGTCTCTCTCTCTCTCTCTTTGTGTGTGTGTTTGTGTGTGTGTGTGCGCGTCTGTGTGTCCATGTGTGTGTATGTGTGTGCGTGTGTGTGTGTGTTCGCACGTGTCTGTGTGTGTGCGCACATGTGTGTGTGCGTGCGCCTGTGTGTGTGTGTTTCTCTCTCTCTTTGTGTGTGTGTGTGTGTGTGTGTGTGTGTGTGTGTGTGTGTGTGTGTGTGTGTGTGTGTGTGTGTGTGTGTGTGTGCGCGCGCGCGCGCGTTTTATTATGTTTTGGGTGGTGTGCTGGCAGGCGCACCTGAATACGGGTTTTCAGCTTCCTGCACAGCCTTGCACGCCACCCAGGATGAAATTATTTTGTTGCAAATGTATTATTATTATTATTATTATTATTATTATTATTATTATTATTATTATTATTATTATTATTATTATTATTATTATTATTATTATTATTATTCAACGTATGAATTTGCAACATAAATATTCACCCTTTAATTTTTTGTGCCGCTGATTCTGACGTTCGTGTGTTTTTGTCTAGTTATACTTTTCATGTTTTATCTTGTATTGTGAGTGTGCTCCTTGTTTTTTATTGTTTGAACGTCCGATATGCCAGTAACAAGACCAATAGTTGTTCCTGGACACCAAATAAATTGATTGATTGATTGATTGATTGATTGATTGATTGATTGATTGATTGATTGATTGATTGATTGATTGATTGATTGATTGATATTAGTATTAGTAGTAGTATTGCATTCCTCTTTCGAGAACAACAAATTTGTATGCGCACTGTTATTAGATGCGGCAAAAGCGTTTGACTCTATTTCGCATAAAATACTGTTGGCGAAAATACTGCGGTTTTAGAGGCCCCTTTTTTCGGTTAATTCAAAGTTTTCTATCCTATCCTACGCAACAAGTTTTCATTTGTAATTGCGTATATACGAGCTAACGTGAGCACTGTGCTTTTGCGTCAGCGTTGCGCGTTCCCCACTGCGTGTGCGTGGAGCCCAAACTGCTGTCTTGGATTAGCGCACGGCGACGACGCGCATTGAGCAGCGCGGAGCACGCAACGCTAACTCAAACGCACGGCGCTTGTGTGTGCTCCTGTACGCAACACTAAAGCTCTCTATTACAGACATTGTACGCTAACCGGTTCGCCTCGTGACAATGGGGTCCATCGCGAGAAACAGAGCGGCTCCGCGCTACCCTTTCTGAGTACCGAGACCTTGAGCAAGTTTAGAATCACCGGCGGCTCACAAGCCGGACGTGCATTTGAGCAGACCTTGCTTTTCGATCCGGGAGATTCGTTATCGCGGTCTCTTGTCTCCCGGTGCTTGGAATATCAAAACTAAATCAATACTGAAAGCCTTGTCATGTGGGGGACCTTGCACCTGAATTGCACCAATCAAGAACTTTGTCCCAAATCTGTCAGTGAGAGTGGCACTTAATTGCGGAGCACTTCGATTTAAACCAGGCCGAAGCGTCCAGACAAGGAGACGCAACAATTGGAGCGCGACTGCCATGTGCTCTCGCCCTCTCGGATCGTGGTCTAGAAACCAAGCTGAAGGTAGATTTATGAAAAACGAATGTATCGCTCAAGTGCAGAGCAAAAAACGTTTCAAGGTAACTTGGCAAACGACTGAAACTACGGCTGGAGAGATCTAGTAAAATTGTCAGCGTGAGAAGCATGACGGCGATCCACGCGAGAAGAGTCTTCGACGGTGCGTCGTGATGTCCTTCGCTCAAATAAACAGCGTTTTCGGTGGCAACGGTGTAAACTCTGACGTAACATCATGAAAAGAGAGATGATTACAGCACCAATTCAGCACTGTACAGGGTGCCCCCCCCCCCCCCCCCCCTCTCTCTAAACAAAATGTATGTTTTTGTTTAGGTTGTTTGTGTTCGTCCCCTTCTGTGTTCCTGAGTCACGGGTTTTATTACCATGTTTATTATTTTTTTTTTTTTTTATGCGAAAATGAATTACACGTCGCCGAACGCTCACTTTCCTCCCAAATGTAACCCTAGAGGTCCGAGCCAGATACTTGATGCAAAGTTTCAGCACTAACAGTTATCCCATTAAAAACTTTAAGTGATTCTCTGAAATTTTCAATGTGAAAATGGCGGCCGACTTAGCTCTCGAATACATGGAGCTCCATGGCTCCACAAACCAAAAACGGGCGAACTTTCTTTTCTTAGCGCCTAAGGTTTCCTCTTTGCAACTTCGGAGCTTGCAATACTGCGATGTAGCTCATGAGATCTCATGCTGCCGATAGAAGCACTCTTGGCGCCGAATCTGATTCTGACTGCTGTCCCAGTGAGGCCTAAATACCTTTCTTAGGACTTGGTCCCAAGAAAAATTAGATTTACGATATTGGTAGTATTGAGTCAAGCTCGGTGCTTCGACGGTGTTCTTTGCGCACACCATGGAACACGTTGATCTCAAACGGAAATAAGTCCCCGAAATCATAAGCACCGTAACTTATCCTTACAGTGTTTGAGGTATACGACGCTTTCCTGATATCCTCACCGTACAATCATTTTAGCCATTTTATTGGAGATTGCCGAGTACTATCGCTTTTATTAGCATGATGAATAAGCGCTCTAAAGCGAGTAGCGTGTTCGATTGTCTGAATTGTAGTGAAAACCAAGAAAAAATAAAACTGTTTCCCACCACCATTCGCGCCCTGAGCAGACTGAATGCATAACACATTTTTTTTCCTTCACGCATGAGCAACTTGTCTTGGTGCCTGCGCGTTTTCCCCGGATGCTGAGGTAGTGAGGCGGATATCCCGTGACGTTGGGCGGGTGCCACGCCGCGGGAGACGTCGCTCGGGTCCAGAGCATGCGCCGCCGTCGGGCGGGCAGAGGAATTCTTCGCGTTGACGTCAAAAGGAACTGCGCTGTGTCACGCCGTCGACGCCGTCATTCCAACTTGGCCATCAGCGCAATCCTCATTTCTTTTCAGCGAAACTCCAAACAATGCCTGCGCGCCTGCTTCCCCTCTGAACGCGCCGAGGCCCAAATACCCCGGTACACCGATACTCGACAGACAGCGGGCTTCGACTGAATAGCGCTGGCGTATGCTCGTACTATCTCTCTCTCTCTACCACGCTATGGCGGAACACCTGAACATTTTGTCTCCCTTTGCACCGCGAAAGCTGGGAATGGCAAAGCGCTATCGATTTGAAGCACTAGGGGTGTCGAAACCTGCTTCGAATCGTATACCGCTGTGTCATCTCTGAGCGCCAACGAGTGCGAAGTGAGCCGGTAGGTCGTCGTCGCTTTCTCTTGCGCTGTGAAGACTATGGATGACTCAGCACTGTTTGAATCAAACTTGCACACGCGTTCTCAGACCTCAAATTACGAGTGTCTCAACCTATGCTGGGGGGGAGACACTCACTGTACGTATGCATGGAAAACGTCAGGCTCCGCGTCCCAGTACTTGATGATTTTAGCCTGTGTGCCACATTAAAAACTCTGCGATCATTGATAGTCACAGATAGTTAAATAATTATCTAAAGCTGTAGCGTGCAATAAACGCTTATCCAAGTAGTCGTGTAAGCAAAATTCTAGTTCTCGAAGAAAAAAGACAGAGAGAGAAAGGTAGAGAGAGTGACAAAGAAAGAAAGCTGAAAAAATAAAAAAATATTTCGACTCTTTATTTTCCCCTTATTTGTTTTTACTAAACTACCTATTTCAAGTAAACGTATACTTTCGGAATGTGCGATGATGCATGAAAACAATCCGGTGATTCATTCCAAGGAAGGCATTTTAGTTTTAGTTTATTTGTTTTCATCGCGTCTCCTGAACCAGCGCTGACGAAACAAGCAACAAACGTCAACCATGCACGGCTGAAACCGAACGTACACCCAGTCACCGGTGATAACTTGAGGCTGCAGCGTTGAAAATGATTATCCCAACTATAATATTGATTACCATCTAGAAGTATCTCGACTTATTTGCAAAGCGTTTTAATACAAAATACTCTGACATGCATTTTAATACAAAATACTCCAAGTAATTAAAATAATCTTTCATTTGCTTCTAATGCAGATGCTGATTCTGAATCGTACAAAACATCAAACCCGAGAGTTTTGATATCTCCAAAACTTCCCAAATATAAGCGAAATATCTAGATCTATTCTAGTAGTTTGTCCTTCCTACGCTCTAAAAAAAGCCCGTGCGTGTACTTATCCGCACAACACTCGCAGAACCAATCCCCGCAACTTACGGAGGCAGCTCAGCAAATGACGATTCCGAAACATATGTTGAGACCAAAAAAACGCAGTCTGAGTTGTGACATTAAGCAATGCAAAACGTCACCCTTGCATTGCTTAATGTCACAACTCAGATCGCGTTTTTTGGTCTCAACATATGTTTAGGCATCGTCATTCGCTGAGCTGCCACCGTAAGTTGTGGCGATTGGCTCTCCGAGTGTTGTGCGGGAAAGCAGACGCACGGGCTTTTTTTTAGAGTGATGCGGACCGCCAGTTCGTCGGCTTCTGTTGCATGGACATGCAACAGAAGCATGGTAACGTCAGAAAGACGCCGAGCCCGGAAAGAAAGATAGTGGGTCGACCTCAAGGCAGTTTACTTTGAGGTCTACCCACTATCCTTCAATCAGAGCCAATCAGAGCTCTGCGTCTTTCTGATGTCACCCCGCTTAGACTAGAACCTCAAAAACACACGATGGCGATGGTTGAAGCTGCTGTCTATACGGTGAAAGTATATTATTGCGAAGACGGCGCGGTGTTACTGATATTTCGCTTGCGCATCAAACGATTCCCATTGTCCGCATTTTGGATGCGCTTCCCCTTTGGTCTGGCACGTTAAACACAAACATCTTACTTTATTTACATTACGTTGTTTTTACTAACATTGTCGTTTACATACTGTTTATATTCTATACGAATGCAACGTTACATGCATCAGTTATGCGCACTTTTCATCGAAGATGCAATTTTTTTTTTTATCCCGTAAAAAAAAAAAAAAAAAAAAAAAAAAAAAAAACGGGACTGGAGCTGCAGAGATTAACGCATTTCCGGTACCAAAAAACTATTTGCTAAAGGAAGTTTTTTTTTTTTTTTGTATTTTGCTATTGTCGAGGTTTGGCTTTATTGTATCCCCTCCATTGTTCCATCTCCGGTTGAGCAATTAATTAATTCGAAAGAGGTAATCCCGCTTTTGTTAGTCTCCAAAACATGGTTTCCTCAAACTAGCCCCTTTCTCTTGAAGCAAAAAACTTGAGCGTGTAAACGAGAAAAAAAAAAAAGAAAAAGTTCCCTGTTGCACGTTTATTCTACATATAGTCCCTAACAGCTGGAGGAAGGCGGGGTGTGGCGACTCCCACGCATCTTATTATCACTGAACAGCCAATGAGATTGCAACGTTAGCCGATAGGCACATCAAAGTACCAATCACGAAGCGAGAAGCGTGAACATCGTGAGCCAGACCCTGCGTCTCTGAAAGACTACAGCCACTGTCATAAAATCCACTGAACGCACCTTTAAAGGGCATATTTTGTTGCTTTACGTTGCATATCCCTACACTCTAAAAAATGGCTGCGCGTCTACTTACCCGCAAAACACCCAAAGTGTCAATCTCTGCGATCTACGAAATCAGCTCAGCAAATGATGAGATCTGCTTAGACCGAAAAATGAAGTCTGCGCTGTGGCATTACGCAATGCAAAAATGACGCTTTGCATTTCGAAATGCCACCAGCCCAGAGATTATTTCTACACTTTAAAAAAAGTCTGTGGGTCCACTTTCACGCACAACACTCGGAGAACCAATGAGCGCAACTTACGGAGGCAGCTCAGCGAATGACAATGCCGAGACATATGTTTAGACCAAAATCGCAGACTGAGTTGTGACATTAAGCAATGCAAGCGTGACGTTTTGCATTGCTTAATGTCACAACTCAGACTGCGTTTTTTTGGTCTAAACATGTTTCGGCATCGTCATTCGCTGAGCTGCCTCCATAAGTTGCGCTGATTGGCTCTCCGAGTGCTGTGCGTGAAAGTAGACGCACAGACTTTTCTTAGAATGTAGGTCTAAACAGATGTTCCGCCTCATCCTTTGCTGAGCTGATTCAGTAGACCGCAGAGATTGGCCCTTTGAGTGTTTTGTGGGTAAGTAGACACGTAGCCATTTTTTAGCGTGTATAGGTTGCGACTAGAAGCAGAGGCTACGAGCCGTCCGCACCAATCCCGTACGTCTATACATAGCGCCGGGTCATGTGAATCCACTGGCCTGGCAAACGTCCGTGTTCAAACTGACCAAGATCACCTGACGCTTTGGAGTCACTGCTTTGGTGCAGACTATACTCGTAGCAGTGACTTCTAGACGAGGTGAATGCGTATGGAAGATTGAGCACGCAACACACGGCACTTGGAGTCACGTGCCATTTGACGAAAAGGCTGAAAGTTCACGAACGGAGCCGATCACAGGGTCAAACCAAGCGACAGCCACGATCGAAGATGAGCTGACTGACCTACCTTGGTTTCATTAACTGCTGAAGCAGACTTTCAAGTCACAAATAAATGACGACTGGCAACGCGAAGTAAATACCAACATTTATTAGCCCAAGACTCACGTCAAGAGTAGGAATACAGTTCGAAGCGACACATGCATGGGCAGTCGATGCATTTAGAAAGTGTGTGCTTGTTGCTTTACGGTAGGAGTAGGCAACCCGTTTACTGTAAAAGTCAGCAACTGTAGTGATTCAATCCCTACGTACAGTATAACATTTCAGGCATATTCCCGGACAGTACGCCTTCCCGGTCGCTACATTCCGCGATAATGGATCAATGTAAGTTGCCGCAGCACTGAATGGTGCATTAACTTCAGTTTGATGCATCTCCTACACGCAGTTTTCCTAAAACGAATTCTTGAATTGGGGCGAGGGATGGTTGTGGTCCGCGCTTTGGTGTCTGAACCAGCGACAACTGCGGGGTGTGACACAACAGCTACCAGCACCGCCCTTTGTCATCGGCGAAACTGGCCCAGAGTAAAAAGAAAACAGATATTAAAGTTGGGGATTCAAACGACAAATCAATAAAGGGAAAATGACACCTATATATAATAATAATAATAATAATATCTTTATTCACACTTTGCGTCTAGGCTGAGGAAGCAAAAGGCGATCTAACGCCGCCTGACGAGGCTCCTTCAGCCTTACACATCACTCAACTGGAAAAAGGAAAAAAAAAGAATAAAGAAAATGCATGAAATACCTAATCGACGGCGGACATATGAAAAGCGGTCACGCATCCCTTACAGAAATGATCAACCAGTCCCCGTTGAGTCCCCAATGTACTCTCATAGAATACCTTAGAAACCCAACAGAAACGCATTGATCATCCCCGTAAGGGATTGACCATACAAAACACTTATAACTGCGTATACAGAAATTATTACTTTATACAATACTAAATAAATAACAAGGTTAAAATGACAGAATGATAGGCACAAATTAGCACTGAGGACAGTCTGATAAGAAGCAATTTTTTGCACTCTTTTTAAAAGCAATCAAACGACATAGCACTTATAATCATGTCTTCAATCTCCCAAAATCTGTTTAAAAATTATGGTACCTGATATTTCAAGCTTTGTAACCCATAATTCGTTCTCGTCTTTGGTTTGACATATATTTCTTCTCTAAAATTGTATTGGTTTTTTTTTTCTTTTTTTTTTTTACGAGGATACTGCTCATGAAATACGGCTTGGTCATATTTGATATATTTATATACTTCTATTGCAAATTTAACATTAAAAAGTTGTTCAACACGGAATAAGGAATACTTTAAAAAAAAATAAGGGGCGGTATGCTCTCTAGAAGGTAAGTTTCCGATGCAGCGAACTGCTTTTTTTTTTTTTTTTTTTTTTAGGAATAACGAGTCTATTAAGTTTGCTTTTTGTAGTGTACCCCCAAACTAACAGACAATAATGAAGATGTGAGTGAACAAGACTGTAGTACAATTGACGCTTGAGCCTATTAATTTAGACTACCTGAGGATCTATTGAACTGCAACCGAAAGCAGAGCTTCACGGCGCCTACTCTGCAATATGCTTCCGCGAATATGAGGGCACCTAGGTCGAGATCCTCTCGCCAACTAGAGATCCAAAGGCCGGCGACTGACTCAGTAAATACAGCTCTGGCCTCCCGAAGAATGCTCCGAGGAGTGGCATTTATTTATATCTGTAAATAAGCTTTAAATACTCGTTTTTTTTTTTTTTTTTTCACAAATTGAGAGTAATTAAACATTTTCTGTTGTAAAAGCAGAGAAACAAAACCACTTGAAGAAAGCTGAAGACAGAGACTCGCTATATCTTGCAAAAGTGGTAAGCCTTTCTCTTTTGTCCCCCTTGAGTGTTCCGCTTTTTCGGTTTTCACTACCTTCTTCAACATGCTACTTGCTTCTTAATTTTTATTTTTCACAGAAAGTTTTGAGTTCAATTTGTGTTAATAGTATATAAAAGTCAGGCTCGCTGAATAACAAGTAAATACACAGACTCCAATGCTGCCCCGCCACCAGTGGCGTCACGAAGTGTGTGTGTGTGTGTGTGTGTGTGTGTGTGTGTGTGTGTGTGTGTGTGTGTGTGTGTGTGTGTGTGTGTGTGTGTGTGTGTGTGTGTGTGTGTGTGTGTGAGGTGGGGGGGGGGGGGGGGTTACCGCCCCGGGTGCCGCTTACCCTAGTGACGCCACTGCTCACCCCACTGACTGCGCCTCAGTTCTCCCAGATTTTCCCCAGCACAACATGATCTCAAACTGTGCCTGTCTATCAGCGGCTGTGGACGACACCTTTACGGTAACCATACGAAAATGTTTAGAACAAATTAAACCCGGCGAGTAAGTGTCGAAAAAAAAAAGTTGTTAAAAATGTTGATCTCAGGCCACAGTTCTCCACAAAAATAGCTCTCTATTAAAAAACAAAACCGAACAAAAGTGCATTATTTTTTAGCATAACATGGTGACAGGATGCTTCTACAGCGGCTAAGTATTATACTAGGTAAGAATTTTCTGTAGATATTATCCTTTGTTACCCAGACATCTAAAATGTACATAAAAGAAGAACAATCAAGGTACACTGCAACACTGGAAACACGTTCCACCCGTCCTTTTCTAGAAATGAACGAAGACTGGCCTACATGCCGCTGCTGGGAGTCATTGAAAGGGGCCGGAACTCGGACCACTGCATTCTTTATGCTACGGCTCAGGTAGCCCTCTGAAATAGAAAGCTAGTTCAGATTACTTCTATATAGGACCCCACATAATCTTGCATCCTATTTCTTCCGGTAAATCCTCCACGAATACAGGTGTCGCGATTCGGGTAAAACCCAATTTCCTCCCCAAAATCGAGAAGCAAGTAATGTGCAGCAACGGAACGTCTAGCAATTTATAGCTAGAAAACTAGTTATGGCTAGAAACTCCGTCGACTGGTTTCTCCACTAAAATTAAATGAAGATAATATAGATACTCACTGATTCGCCTTCTTAACAAGAACGTTTCACATATGTCATTCAGATCCAACATTCAACAGCGAAACACATATTATACTAAGTAATACATTCCTTTCGCTAAGTAGCTCTCACTCTGACTCTATTCTTTTGCACCCATATAGACTTCATAGAAACTTTGTTTGTTTTGAACAATGACTTCAACAAAGCTCAAATAGTACTACGTGTACATGAAATTCTTGCTATAGCGTACCAATATACGGTTGACAATACGGCCACATAATCGTCCTAAAAACGTTCAACGCGAATGTCCCCATATGCGTAAAATCGTGTTACAACTAAATAGGGTACAGAGACCGCTACTGAAGAACAATGCTGTTCGCTGTAATAGGTCGTGCAGCGTACAGGTATACGTACGCACAAAACAAAGACGGATTATTTATTTTCTTTCTTTTTAATATTTGTTTCTCGACTGCCTTTATAAAGAATAAAAAAAATTATTAAAAAAAAAAAAAAAGAAGAGAGGAAAATATCTTTTGCATTGAGCCACGCGGACCAGCTTTGTGGACACAGCTCCGGCCTTCGTCATGAGTACACAGGGAGATGGGAAAATGATCCTTTTCAGGGAACGGATCTCGGAGCGGTCGAGAAATACCCTGAAACCATTATATAAGCAAAATAAATTGGGGGGGGGGAAGTGGAAAGTCCAAGTAAATGGCAGACTCGCATTAGGCCTCCGCACAACTCCCGGCGTCGCCCGGAACTCACCATCGATCACATTCCATGCCACGGGCGCGACAAAACCTCACATTTTGTCACGCCTTTAATGCGACAATCTGTGGATGGCGCTGCGCCTGCCTTGCCGCCCCCCCCCCCTCTCCCCTCCACCCCCCCCCCCTTCTTTTTTTTCGGGTCCCCGGCGTGGCGTTTCAAAACGAGGATCAGGCGGCTAGGCGTCACGGCGCACGATATAACGAGGATGCCTCCTCCTTCCGGTTGGGATCTCAAGGCTGCCTGCCACTGTAAAAAGACACGCGATGGCAAGCTGCTTAGGACGCCTAACTTAGTCGCTGGAATATATATATGTGTGTGTGTGTGTGTGTGTGTGTGTGTGTGTGTGTGTGTGTGTGTGTGTGTGTGTGTGTGTGTGTGTGTGTGTGTGTGTGTGTGTGTGTGTGTGTGTGTGTGTGTGTGTGTGTGCGCGCGCGTGTGCGTTCGTGTGTGTGTGTGTGTGTGTGTGTGCGCGCGCGCGTGTGTGTGTGTGTGTGTGTGTGTGTGTGTGTGTGTGTGTGTGTGTGTGTGTGTGTGTGTGTGTGTGTGTGTGTGTGTGTGTGTGTGTGTGTGTGTGTGTGTGTGTGTGTGTGTGTGTGTGTGTGTGTGTGTGGACGGTTTCATTTGAATTCAGGCAACGAGTGGCAGTCGTATTTTCTATTTCGCTTCAAATTTTTATATCTCGTGGCGCATGTTCCAAGAATAACAATCCTTTTTTTTATATTTTAATGTCCTGACATGTTTAGTTTCTGAGAAAAAATAATCTCAATGAAGCGGGAAAGAACGACGAGGTTTTGACGATTGTCGTGTCTGGCGTTTTTTAATCACTCTCACTCTCAAAGTATTCAAAAGAGAGCGTCTCTATTTTTTTAGTGTGATATATTTGCAAGTAGGTAAAACGACATTATAACTACTATTTATTATTCGTCGCTCCAACGTTTGTTAAAATCCCCAAACATGCCTCCGCGAACAACTGTGACCTAAATTGCGGATTTTGTTTTGAGTCGACTATGTTTAGTATCGCTTTTAAAATAATACCACCCATGTAGAACCTTTCATTGCCTTCCAAATTAAGCAAGTTTTGTGTTTTTATCATATACGACTACTGAGAAATAAATTATGAAACAGAGAGAGTTTCCACTTTTCGTTAAATTTCAGCACGTTGTATACAAAAAAAAAAAAAAAAAAAAACATTTTTAATTTTTTTTTTTCGCATCGCGTTTTCTTCATACCCTTCTTTAGCCAGAATACTATCCGTTAGAGGTATATGCCTTGATTTTGAGTTTTAAGCCTCTAAATATGCTAAAAAAAGAGCAAATGCCGATGATGGGATTTGACGATTTTCGTGTGTGGCGTTTTTGAACCACTCTCACTCTCAAATTATTGAAAAGAGACCTTCGATATTTTTTTTATTATGATATATATGCAAGTCGGTAAAACGACATTCCAACTAATATTTATTATTCGTCGATACAATCTTTGTAAAAATCCCCAAACATACCACCACGAACAACTGCGACCTAAACTGCGGATTTTTTTGTTAGTCGACTATGTTTATTTTTGTTATAAAATAATACTATGTGTAGAACCTTTCATTACCTTCAATATACGTAAAGTTTGTGTCTTAATCCTGTACGAGTACTGAGAAATAAATTATGAAACAGATGATTTTTTCACTTTTTGCTCAATTTCAGCTCGCTGTAAAAAAAATGAAAAAAAAAAGAAAAAAAAACTTTTTTAAACTTTTTTTGCGACGCGTTTTTTTTTTCACCTTTCTTTTAGCGAGCACACATTCTGTTAGAGGTATATGCACTAGTTTTGAGTTTTAAGCCTCTAAATATGCTAAAAAAGAGCAAAAGTTGATGGTGGGTTTATGGGTTATAGCTCTATATTTTATTCTTTGTTATAATAATCTAAGGGACGTGGAATAAATACTCGCATAAAAGACACGAATGTCGTTAAGCGTATAATAACAAGTTTGCAATTCCAAACGTCTAAACACTATAAAATCGCAACAGCCGAAAGTGGGTTTTAAGACAATTTCCGCCGGTGCCATGATTGGAGGGGCCTCAAGCCTAAACCCAATGCGCTACATAATCTCTACTACGTCAGAAATATCAAAGTATAATATTATAAAACATTAGAGTAAAATACACTTCCTATTAAAAACTTAAATTTTTAAATGCGAAATGTTATATTTCTGATTCGAATATCATGTTGATAACAAAACCGAATCATTTTTAGCATTTTCAGACGCTTAAATCAGTGCATATACCTCTAACAGAATGTATTCTTGGTAAAAGAAATGTGTAAAAAAACGCGAAGCAAAAATAAATAAATAGATAAATAAAAACATTTGTTTTTATACAGCGTGCTGAAATTGAATGAAAGTGAAAACCTTCTCTGTTTCATAATTTATTTATCAATACTCGTACGTGATTAAGACACGAACTTTACATAATGTGTAAGGCAATAAAAGTTTAGAGATGCGGTATTATTTTTAAAGCAAAACTAAGCATAGTCCACTAACAAAAAAATTCGCAGTTTAGGTCACAGTTGTTCACGGAGGCATGTTTGGGGATTTTTACAAAGATTGGATCAACTAATAATAAATAGTAGTTGGAATGTCGTTTTACCGACTTGCATATATATCACAATAAAAAATATAGACGCTCTCTTTTGAATACTTTGAGATTGAGAGTGGTTCTAAAACGCCACACACGAAAATTGTCAAAACCCACCACCGGCATTTGCTTTTTTTTAGCATATTTAGAGGCTTAAAACTCAAAACAGAGGCCAATACCTCTAATGTAATGTAGTCTGGCTAAAAGAAGGATGTGAAGAGAACGTGACGCGAGAAAAATAAAAAAAAAGTAAAAATGTTTTTTTGTGTGTTTTTTTTTTTTTTTTTTTTTTTTTTTTTATACAGCGTGCTAAAATTGAACGAAAGGTGAAAACCCTTTCTGTTTCGTAATTTAGTTCTCAGTACTCGTACAGAGCGCGACACTGTTAGCGCGAACAAGCGATCGCCAGTTTTTTGTGTTTTTATTTTAGAACCGAAAGGTTGTCATCAAAGATATCAGTGTTATAGGAAGAGCTCATTTAGGGCTCTAATATAGCGGGTAAAATTTTGTGCCCACTAATACTCTTTCCTAATAAAATACGAAAAGGCGCGGATGTCGTGTTCGCGCTAACAGTGTCGCGATGTGTACATGATAAAAACACAAACTTTGCTTAATTTGGAAGGCAATGAAAGTTTCTACACGTGGTATTATTTTAAAAGCCATACCAAACATAGTCGACTCAAAACAAAATCCGCAATTTAGGTCACAGTTGTTCGCGGAGGCATGTTTGGGGATTTTTACAACGATTGAAGCGACGAATAATAAACAGTACTTATAATTTCGTCTTAACTACTTGCATATATATCTCGCTAAAAAAAATATAGACGCTCTCTTTTGAATACTTTGAGATTGAAAGTAATTAAAAACGCCAAACACGACAATCGTCAAAACCACGTCGTTCTTTACCGCTTCTATGAGATTTTTTTTTCTCAGAAACTAAGCATGTCAGGACATTAAAATAAAAAGTATTGTTATTCTTGGAACATGGGCCACAAAATATAAAAATTTGAAGCAAAATAAAAAATACGACTGCCACTCGTTGCCTGAATCCAAATAAAACCGGCCATTTATATATATATATATATATAAATAGCTCAACAAAAATTTAGTCGATGCATCGGTGCGTACTCTAATAGAGCACGCGAAGCACTAATCGTTTCGATGTACGGAAGGTGCTCAGCGATTAAAAAGGGGCGCATAAAACTTGCAGCCTCCTAAACTTCGATTGGCTATGCCTCAAATAGCAATGGCAATATGAGATGTCCCCAGATAGATCTTTGAGAAAACCTTGCCAGCGTCGTTTCGTACCAAGGTCCGCAAAGAGGTAAATACATTGATGTTTTAAAGAGCTGAAACTGTGTAGATGGGAAATAATAAAACGGACAGCGCAACTCAGCCTCACTGTCATTACCTTTCCAACACGTAATTTGATGTTCATTATAGCCATAAGTTTCTAATATTTTTTTGATTTAGTGGGGTTAAGTCAGTAATCTACTCAATTACTTCCAGATCAAGTAAGTTGCACGGTGCTGCACTCGGTAACTATACTTTGATTCGACGAGAGTTCAGTGCTTCACCTTGTTACGTGGTGTTATTTACTTGAGCACGTCGGCTTCAACGTTGTAGGCTATTTGATGTTGTTCTTTTTGTTGTTGTTTTGTGTGTGTGTCTTTTTTTTTGGGGGGGGGGGGGGCGTTTACAGAATTTGGTTGTTATACAAAATGAATAACTACACGAACACCTTGTTGTACGATGTAAAGTACAAAACAAAACTGGGGGTTGGCGGAGATCCGGACATATGCGAGCAGAGTCTAATTGCGCAACTGCCGCTAAAATGTCAAAAGTACCGAATCCAAATCTGCAGGACACTGTTTACACGGTGCCAGCTGCAAACGTAATTATCTCGTAGCAATTAAGAGAGGCGCACATGCCGCACGAAGAGTTCTGTTTCTATAATTGAGTCGCATCGCAGCTACCAGGAATGGCCGAGAAAGCATAAATAACAAGAGAAAGCTATTTCAAGCGTTACACAACGGGCGAGAGTCAGACAACAACATGCCAGCGAAAGCACCTGCAAGTTTGAAGCGTCGTGTGTCAGTGGTCTTATTCGAGTTGCACCGTAACAGCTGTGACCGAAGAGCCACCGAACGAAGACGTACAAACATAAGGTCTCGGGTGCCGACTTCTGTCGTTCGCACAAGAGGCTGCAATATCTGCGCACACTGAGAGAGAAAAGAAGAAGAAAAAAAAAAAAAGGAAGTTCTCTCGCTTTTTCCTGCGTGCGCACCTCCGATCGCTACGCGATCAATTTGACTAAACGTTTCTCCACTTGTATATTTTCTGAAATCCTCGCTTCGTCGGGAACATGTGGGGTGGGAACAGAATACTCGTCAACTCGGATTTCCTTTTTTTTTTTTTTTGAAGTGCTAAAAACATAAACCCTGTCTACAAAACAAGCTGCACATCCGAAGTTCCGCATTCGACGAGCATCGCGTGCTCGCACGAGCTGCAGCGCACGGATGAGCGTCGAAATGGCAGTGGCAATGCACCGCGGGCAGAAGGCCCCCCGTAGCCGAAAATGGGTCCCCTCTTGGAGCTGACCGAACGAGGGGTGCATCGAGAGGTCTGCGCCGGCGCTTCCGGGGCGCCCGCATCCTCCGGTTCGATAGAGCGGCTGACATTTGCGCCCCCGCCGGGCGTCGTGGGGCGACTGGGCAGCGCACAGAGGCAGGTCGACACGGCTCCCGAGGCGCTAGGTGGCCCGGGCCGAAGGCGCTTCGCTCCGCGGACCCATCGCGGAGCGGTCGCCCGCGGCGTCGCCCTTGACGGCTCCAGCGGGGACGAGCATCCAGCGCGCATGCTCCGGAGCGTCGGGAGGAAGAAGGGGGCGCGAGCGGCGGCAGCGGAACATGCGCACACGCCTCCACGCCGCATCCTCGCGAAGCGCCGCGCAGCGCGCAGCAGCCGCTAGCTCGCAGCCGCCGCGGGAGCCGGCTCTCCCTCTCGGCATCTGCGCGCTCTCCCGCCTCCTCGCTCTCGCCCGTGTACGCATCCGAATACATGTTATAGGGAAGCGAATCGGAACGAGAACGGGAGAGGGGGGTGACGGGGCCTGGAGGCTGGAAAAGTATGAAAGCTCAAAGTTGTTGGCACAGCCGTCGAGTTGTCGGCCTCTCGTCGGTACGGAGCGGTTCGTAGCTGTGACAGCGACTGGCACTGCTGCACTGACGGAGAGCGCGCTCAATAAGGACACTGCCGCCGCCAAACAAGTTGCCACTGCGTCCCAGTCACTCGGTCGGAGCGCATCAGTCGTCCTCCTGTCCCAAACTATCCACCGTCGCCGCCGTGCCTTAGCTTCACCACAATGTCGCAGCAGGAGCAGCCCACCTGGGGATACTCCGAGACTGACGGTAAGTGCTCAATCTCGTTTCTCATCTCTCTCCGCCTTGCCCGCGCACTGTCTTCGTCCTCCGGCGAGTCATGTGTCGGCCCGCGACTCAAATCTTAGCGCGCTTTTTCTCCGGCGATAGAAGCTAACCTCCAAGCACGCGGCCGGTTCTGCTCGAGCTCGGTTCGTGGATGTTTGGAGGTGCGCTCTCTAGCCTCTTGTCTCGGACTAATGATGTCTCTTTTGTTGTTGTTAAACCTGCGCAGATATATTCTAGATTGTCTGTTCCGACAGTGGGCCCCGCGCGAAAGCCGCTCCTCCGGCTGCTAATCTCTCTGTCCTCCAAGTTGGCGCAACTTCCTCTGGTGTTTTTAGTCGGCTTAATGATCTTAGCAACGTTTAAGGATCATTTGGCATGTCATTCTTCCCTGGCAGTCAAGGGAGCACCACGTTGTAATGTATGTTATCTAGATCTATTTGCAACACCAAGTCCTCGGTCCGGATGCGTCTTCGAAGACCTTAGACACAATGGGGACGAAACAGTATGCAATTGTCGTGCTTGCACCTCGTGGTAAATGGAGCTTAAACTCTTTGCAGTACCTTAAGTACGTCAAACTGCTCACACAACGCACAACATGAAAAGACCCTGCAAATACGGGACAGCGATGTCCTGCAATTGCAAACTGTTTTCGCGACTTCCCGTGTGCAAAAACCGAAGCATTCACGCGAATCGGCGGGAATTTATCCTCGTGCTCAAACCTAATCGCTCTCTTGAAGCGGTTTACCGCCATGCTTCAGTCGTCCTCTTTGACCTCGACCAGATAAAATAGAGATGGAAGCTTTCACGTTACTCAAATAACACTTAGTCGTTATTTCATTTGTTAAAGTAGTTTTTTTTTTTTTTTTTACTTTTTTCCCCGTGGGTGTCGTGCTTAAATTACGGTTCTATTTGTTACGCGGTACGTTTACTCCGTTTCATACTTAGTGTGGAAGGTTGTCAAAGCTATTGGCGCGACCTCTTGGCTTAATCTAGCGCTTCATTTGTACCAGAGCGCGTGCAAATCAAACGCTAAGCGAAGGCCCAGCAGCCTCATGCCAGCAGCTTTCACAGCTTTGCACCCTGGTTATGAAACGGAGTATATTCGCGGCGAAAAGTTTGGGTGTCGCCGCCTGGTGGAAGTTTTTCACTACCCAGAGTGAGGATACTTCAACTTCCTCTGCTGGTGCAAGCACGTGCAACGCCACGCTTCTGTGCACTATGATAATTAAAACATAACCGCGTGCACGTAGCACGTGCGCTACCCGAGGAAAAGAGAAGCGCCCCTAACGAGCTTCTCATCGCGAATACTTAGGAAAAACTATCTGCGGCATTTCTAAATAGTGCGCGTGCACAACTCTGATAGGCGCTCAAGATGCGCGAGCGCACGGGCGCGCATGCCGTTGGCTCGTATATCTGAGATCAATGATTATTCTACCTATGTCTGAACGTTTCCCATCTACGTCCTCGAAGGCGATTCCAGGAATACCTCTAGAGTCAAGAAACCGCGCGCTAGCGATTTCACATCATCCTGTTTCTGTGTAACAGCCCGTACTAACGCCACTGTCCCATTGTCTGTGTTGAATTTCAAGCAGGCGCCGTGCGTGCACCAAGGTTATTGCTGGGGTGCAAACTTTTCACCGTCTCCGCAAACATGATTTTTTTTTCCCCTCGCTTTCCCTTCCATCTGTTTTGAACTATGAATACGCGTGTCTTTTCCTCTCTTTCGTTTCAATTTCTATTCCGGTTTTTATTACCGCATCGCCACGCACCCTTCGCTGTCCCCGGTCGCTCTGGCCCGCAATGCAACGCGACTGCGACGTGTAATGCCTCTCACGTAGAGCGCACCGGATCTCTTTGTCACGCGAACACTTGCGGACCCACTCACTCAAGCCCGTGTACACCAATGCGCGTGTCACGCGTCCGGACTGTTGCGAGGCGAACTCTTCGCTGAATCCTTCTCCCGAAGCCAGTCTTTCTTAGGAATTCTCGGGCACGCTCTCAGCCCAGTCCCGGCCATTAATCAACGTATAAAAACCGCGGGGCTTCCTCAATGTCGTTTAGCTCTCGCTGTGTGTTCTGTTGCACCTGTTCTCCAAATATTTCTACTTTTCTATTTAAAAGGACGGAGACGTATAGTGACGGATTCGCAGCAGGGCTGTTTAAGTTGAACAGTAATACCCCATTCACACGCTCGTAAAGGTGCCTTTAGGTGACCAGTGGGGAATCCGTGCGCGATCCGCCGCGTGTGACAAGTGCTCGCGGCATATGAGAGCGAGCTGATTCGCCGACTGCAAAGGGACCTACGTTTATGCTGACAGTGTGAATAGGGTACAACTTCACTCCCGACACCGCGCGAATGTTGTACCCCAGCCTTCTTTTTGATAACCGACTAGAAATAAAATAGAGTAGACAACAACTGCTGCACGCTGGCTGACGTGATAGTAGGTATACCGCGCAAGCCATAACTTTCCTTTTTAATCGAAAAAGCGTCAGCGCATGCTCGGATGTCTGCAAGTGTCGCGCCGTAGCTACAATTTACGTCGCGCATCCTGCGTTTTTGCGGAAATGCAATCAATCTAGCCCAATCATTCCAATATTAAACCAAAACGAAGTCTTTTCGGTGCAATGTGGAAAACAATGTAACACCGACTTTGCATCAATAAAGGCGGTAGCCCTTCGAAAAGCCGGTACCGTGGCAAATATGTTGTTGTTTTTTGGTTGCTATATCCCTCAAAAACAAATACCTTCCAGCGGCATTCTCATCGAGTTTGACATTGGCTCATTGATCACGACGGTAGTTCGCGGAACTCAAAAGTAGCGCCCGCCCCTTTACCAATCACTCTTCAGTACTGATTACTTCAGGACTCAGCAGCCTTCAGGTTCGAAAATGCTGCCGCAATTATATTGTCATACTGCCTCTTTTAGGCACTCGGTGGTTAGAACGAGTCCCTAAAAGCCCTCGTTGTTATCAGGACGAGTGCTTAGACGTGCGTGGATAATTTCGAGTTGCGATAACCCCTGTGATAACCCCTATAGTTCAATTATTAACTATCACCGAGCCGCTGAGCTATTGACGATAATAATGCGCTCATTAAAAAACTTCAACATACTAGTTTACTTCGACCGGCATTTATTGGAGTCGCGACCGGTGTCAACCTTGCGTTTTTTTTTTTTTTTTTTTTTTTTTTTTTAAAGCATTAGTCTTGTTTACAGTGTGTGGAATTTGAACTTTTTTTTCGAGGCCCAGGGCATTACCAACTCCCTGGAAACGAAGTTATTCAACGCTGCTTCGCTCCTCCTGCTCCAACATGAGAGGGAATTAGGTTATGTAAATAAAAACGTTTGGTGTGTTTTTGTTTTAATGAGAGTTGTTCAGACCTGTGAACTCGCCCTCATAATGAGGCGAGTGTCTTGTAATAATAAGGAGTGAAAAAACAACGCAAAACACGGAATACGCGCCATCTTCATCGTTGCGCTTTGAAAACAAAACAAAACAAAAAAATCCAATTAGTGGGATTCGTAGGATGAGTTGAAAGAGTAGAGTACGCTACATAAATTGTCTGCCTTTTTGCCTTTGCTTTGAATCTATCATTTCTTGCTTGTAACCTTATGTGTTTTCACAATATCTACAGTGCTTTAATATCATGCTCGGTACGGATGCGCCTTTTCGTCTCATATGAAACCCGCGCGAAAAAAAAAAAAATGCGATTTTCTTCTTTTGTTGAATCTACTTTTGTGCTGACCAGGCGCTGCTGCTCTTTATAGAGATCATACAATACCCGAACCTAGGACAACGCCGAGGCTGGGTATAGTCTTATTTATATTGTAATTAACATTTAGTAAATAACGCGAAAATTTACACAACGTTTGCACAAAAACAAAGCACGGCGTAAAACGTAACGCCATGTTGTCGACGTCGTACTTGTGCGTGAATTTTTTACGTTGCTCGGAGTTACTTTTTTTTTTCTCTGATAAAGTAAAATCTTGATTTATTTCTGAACATAAATAAGAATAAGTGTTGTTATGTAGTGAGAAACGAAGTTAGACAACCGAAAACGCGCGAGCGAAGCTCGTATTGTTTTTATCGGCACTCGAATCAGGCAAACGCGTGGTACCGAACGCGCATTCTAATTAGGATAACTTTTATTTCAGACAAACGACAGTGGGGGTCGACAGCCAATGAATGCATCGTGCAGAAAAGCTATTCAGAACCGTCAAACTAAATTTAGTACAAAATTATCCGGTCGTAAACGACGCTTCGTGACAGAATCGGAGCGACACAATTGGAGCAAGGACGACGTCGGCGCTTCGTCGCAATTTCTATAGCCAACTGAGCCTTGAACAGCAAACTTTCCAGCCCAAGTGGATGCCACGTGCGAGCCGGGCCCATCCACCACACTGGCCATTTTAGCCTCAAAAAAAAAAAAAAAGAGAGAGAGAAACAGAAGAATAAACGATTACGCGTTGAGGCTGTGTCTTGCCCTGCACACGAGCATTTAAAAAAAGCATAGTGATAATCAGCATAAATTCCTATACGTTAAATACCTAAACAGCAGCAACAAAAATAATGACAACGATATTTTTATTATTATATACCGTCAAATATTGGGCAAGTGCCCACTCAAAATCGCGAAAAAAATGGGGGCTGGGCGCTTATCCGGTCATTAATTTCACATATCAATGTACTGTGCATATTTTCTCAGATCTTACAAATTTGGGAATGGGCGCTTAGTGTGGAATGGGGGGCGGATGGGCCGTATTCTATGTATATACCCAGATTTCTCGTATCACGTAAAACATCACATCCCTCTTGACCCATTTCAGCGACGCGGCAGTTCACGGACAGTCAAATCGGCGCATCTTATCGGCTCGGCGAGACGTTCCCTCTATCGAGCCCGTCAACGACACCCGAGGCACACCGTGCCTCTCAGTACAGTCCTGAGCCATTAAGATAAAGATGTCCGTACACCTTGATAATCGCTATTCCGCCAAAAAGAACAACCACAACAACGTCTTAGTTCCGATAGAGTGCGCGAGCTGCCCACTGCCGACGGTTCCATTTTAATCTCGCGAGTAGAGCGGGACGGGTTCGAGCGATACGACACACCTGCGCCCGCGGCACACCGACCCAGAAGAAAGCAGCGTATTCAATCTGGCCGATTGCCCGAGGAGTCTCGGACGGTGCAGTCAGAGAGAGCCCGCGGAGGGGCGGCCGCCTCCCAGCACGCCCCTTCGGAGATAACCCGCTCGCGACTCGCCGCTTATCAAGCGCCTAACGCAGTTTTATGGCGCGCTTCTTTCTCGCGTCCCGTGTCCTTCTGGAAATGAGTCTTTTCCTGCGATAGCGGCCCCCCTCTTTCTCCTTCCCGTTGAGAGTTTCTCTTCAGCGATTGCTATCATGCACGACTACGTCCGGCGAGAGTAAAGCCACCCGAGACGCACGGTAAACTTTCTTTCGTCTGGAACAAAACGAGACAGAGACGAGCACCTATTCAGACGAGACGACTTTTTGATTCAAGGCTAAGCTATACAGGCGCTACCTTGCCGCACAAAAAAGATTATCTCGACTCGTTACGACAGGTATTTATAGAGCCTTGTACGCCATGCCAATTGTCGCCTTCTAAGCCCTTCCACCTTTTGTTTGCTGGGCTGTGGAACGTCTTTTGAGCATGCGCAGTTGTTCTTTTCTGAGGTAGCGCTCTGTGGTGTTTGTCGTCCTTTAACTTGTCCGTCGTCTGGTGGGCGTTTTTATCCCATACAACGGTATGTGGGACCCCGCGCATACGTCCACAGTCCAGCGAGCGACTCGGCATTTTTCGCCCAGGTGATAAGCGATGGAAAGATGCATACCGTAGTACAATGCGTTTTCTCGATGTTGATAAGAAATGGCATCGGGCCACGACTTGTGAGTGCGCTCTACGTGTATAACGTATTATTGAATTGTTAACTTTCTCTCGGCGTTTTTGTTTTGCTTTTTTTGTGATTCTATTTGAAGTAATTCTATCAAGTAAGGAATTCCATCTGAAGTAATTATATTTCTACTAAGTTTCCCACCTTTTACCGCAGTCTCGGATAATTTTCAACATGATCTAAAAGCAAAACAAAAATATCTTAAAACGTATTTGTTTGTGTTTTTTTTCGGGGAAAATAAACTTCGACCCCCGGCCAAACAGTCCTTTTGGCGGTAGAAATAAAATAGCGCAAATGGTACAAGGGCAAGCAAGAAAGACAGAACAGGCGCTTGTCCTTGTCCCATCCGCGCTATTTTATTTGTACCGAAAGTGGCAGTGACCATTTCGATAATCATATACATCCAAAATAAATTAGAGACGTAAGTCATCGAACTATACATGTCATAGTCAGAGAGCGAACATTTGCAAACACCAAACACCTGACTCATACTATTTATTACTCAACCCCCCACCCCTCCATAGTTGAAGACAAGTGCAATATCCAGTGTACGATAAGTATTCGTCGTTACTCCATTTCGAATTCCCCTTTATGTCGAGCTCACTCTATCCTCACAATCAATCTAAAAGGAACAGGAAAAAACAAACGCTGCCCTTTCTTGTAATTTTCAATCGATGGGAATTCATTGATAAACGCCACTTGGGTTCTACCTCGAGCGTTGACGACCGCCGGCTCTAACGTTCGCGGGCTTCTGAAACTTCTAAGATGGTAATCAGAGCGCGTTGGTTACGCTCGCGCGAGCATGGGCGCAAGCCGCACACCCCTGAGGCTTGGCCACCTCGTCACAGTCTTTCGGCGCGATCATTGCTGCTTTTTGGCAGTGTCTCATTTTCGCCAATCTCGAGAGTGGTCCTTCGACCGTCCTAGTTTCTCGTGATTTTCCTAGTAGTATACGCCGAATGCGTTTCCTTTCCCCTCCGTCGACATGGATGGCGTGAGAAGAAACGCAACTGAATTTGCGCAGTTTCGTCATTTTGGTTTGCCGTCCTTCCCAAGACGAGAGAGAATTCCCTCGCTCCGGTTCACCAGAGCTGCTGTAGAGAAGCTGCAAGAGCGAGCTCGTTGACGTGAAGGACGCTTTGCTGCCTGAGCGCGCTTGCTGGTCCCGGATACTTGATACCAGAATATATACTTTCTTTTATTTATTTTCTGCGCATCTCAGGGACGTTCCCTACGACGACACTTCATACCAGGAGGATTATTTAAAGCATTTCTATGCTCGGCGTCAAATATTTTCTGCTACGCTGTCAAGGCTAGCGTATCTTCTGCACTGTCTCAACCCCGTGCTGCTGCGAAAGCACACGGCCTCGAGTTGCGTGTCATTCTCACGCGCTCGCTCAAATAGCTTTGACAGCGTTGAAGCACTACGGAAGCTATGCTGCTCTGGATAACATAGCACAAACTAGTTGACGCCGAGTATAGCTCATTTCAGGGATGCAGTGTTTTGGGATAAAACCCCTTGAAAGTAAACGTGTGTGGTATAAACTGTATGGGGTAAACTGGCCTGGTCGGATGGTCCTGGAAAGAAGTATGTTGGTACGAAGTGAACCCCACTCAAGAGTGTGGCGCTCACTCGTGTATATCGGCACTACTTTCGCACAGCAGCTTACCATGGGGTAGCTACGCAACTGATACTGAACACGAGCACGACAGTGAAAACACCAGCTATTGGCTTGGAGAGCTGCGTCCACCGCACATGCTAGCACTTTGGATTGGCGTCATCTACAGCTTTGACATCGAGCCCGCAGCTTTCGCGGTGCTCCAAGCTAGGGAATGCTATAGCTGGGGAATGTGGGTATAGCACTATAGCGTATCGCGCACAACTCTTTGATAATAATATTGTTTTCATTAATAAAAATGTGCCTCCGAATATTTTACTTCTCGACTTAAGCCAATTCAAATGGCGTCATCGCCCGAAAAAAAAAAAAAAGTTTGATTTGCCAACGTTTTTTTTTGTTTTTTTTTTTGCCGGGCTTTTAGGTTGCGTTTAAAAAATCTAGGCATTCCTAAATGGCGTATAAAAGACCCTTTTGCAATGTCCGATTTTATTTGCAGTTTTACGAGAAATCAACTTCAGACGAACAGAAACCGTGGTACTTGAAACGTGACTGGAAGCTAGAAGAACGAAATATGTTTCAAAATACGCCACAAACGTGACAAAAAAGAAAAGTTAGAATGCGCTGTTAATGTAACGATTTACTTGACAACGTCAACACGGCACTGTAAGCCAGGCTTTTACATTTCGCCTCAAATTAACCTTCGGCAGAGCGAAAAGTGTGTTCGTTCGATAGCGTACTCCGGCGGTTCATTAGTGAGGCAAACCCTATTCGTTTCATTCGCATTACACAGAATAGAAAGTATGCAGTTCAGTCACAGATGCCTACGCAAAATTTGATAGAAAACAAACGAAAAAAAACAACAAAAAAGAAACGGACGGATTACGTAAGTCATAAACATATTTCAGTATACCAAAACATGCATTCCCTTTCGGTATGAGAGAAATATCCGTCATACCCGTTCCAAGCCCAGAACGTCTGTGCGGCTGTCGTTTTTATTGGTACTTGTTCTGCCTTCCCTCCGACCCTCCCCTCCTTTCTCACTCGACAAACCTAAAAGAGAACTGAAATCTAGATCTCAATCCGGTTATCGACCTCCTTTTTTATTATTCGACGCTGTATATTTGAAAGACTTTGTTACTATAACGAAAACGTAATCAAATATATATAGGGAGACATAAAAGGAAGCTCTAGCGTAATGCTTCCATGCGCGCGGCCATCTCTCTCATCCATACACACTGCCTGCAACGCGCTTCGAATATTCTCCGTCTTCGGTGGCCAGAATTTGGTATGCTAATGTGGCACTGAACGAAGTTTCAATCGTCATAACATACTGTTCACAATAAAAAAAAAAAAGCATCAACCGCCTCGGAAAGTTTGCGAACAATGTGGGTCAGTGGGGCGTAAACAAACCAACATTGCGTAACAAAAAAAAAAAAAAAAAGGCAGACCGTTTGAGCCTGAAATGACGCATATCAAGCATACCTGATGGTGCCGGCGGCAATCTTACCCAGTTTTATAGAAATTAAGGCGAGGAGAAGAGGAAACAAAGGTTAGCAAAGAAGTCGAACAAAAAAAAAATTCCAACTAATTACGGAAGCGCTGCTGAATAATTTAGGGGCGGGAAACGAGCCAGAAATACAGTCGGTGTTTTATTCAGATAAGCGGCTTTTAAGATGATTTCAAGACGACTGTTTAAATTCGGTTATTTTACACGGCATGTCACAGAGTATGAAGTGTCTAATAACGCGCCGAGAAAGTGAGGGAGAGGAGGAGACGAGAGGGGAAGTCAGGGAGCCGAGCTCCGATTGGAAGGATTAGGGGGTAGACCTGAAGCTGGGTGGTTATCGTTTGAGCCCGTTCTCGTTTCGACCTTCTCCCCACTTGGCCCTTCTCAAAACAACCTTTCTCAAAAAGATCTTCTTTCTTGGACCTGTCGCATTTGGTCCTTTCCCGTTTCGTCCTTCTCATTTCAACCCTCCTTATTTGAGTCCGTTCTCGTTTCGTCCTTCTCACTTGGCCCTTCTCAAAACAACCATTCTCAAAAATATCTTCTTTCTTGGACCTGTCGCATTTGGCCCTTTCCCGTTTCGTCTTTCGGCATTCCTGCCCTCCTCATTTGGGCCCGTTCTCGTTTCGCCCTTCTCACCTGACCCTTTGCAAAACAGCCATTCTCACAAAATATCTCGCTTTGACCCGCCGCACCTGACTCGTTCCATACCAAAATCGTTTTTTAGGGTAATATTAATAAATGCATTGATATATTTCGTGCGTGTGTCTGTATGTGCCACGCTACCGGCATACTCTCTCTGCTAAGGATTTTAGCAGTGCGTCGCGGTCGTCGTGAAAAGCTACTAGCTGACAATAAAACAGACCAACTATTTATCGCAGTCAGATCATATTCCGAAATGTCACGTTGATTGAGGTCTCTCGACTTGGGACAATGCCACCCCTTCTATAATGCAGTGTTCAAATGGGGGTCTGCGAAGGCATCCTAGGGGTCCGCGAAGCTCATCAGTCACGCACGGCATTATTACTTGTCTTTCTTCACGCTGAGAAAAAGCGTTCCAATTTCCGGGTGAGTACTCTGGTGCGTATGTCAATAAGAAAAGTCTACTTCACACTAGCAATTAGTAATATCCATTTAATAAATCATTATCATCATAACCTATACCTTTCTATTACCCTTACCCCAAACGGGGTTCGCCATCATCTCCGCCTTTCTACAAGGGGTCCGCGAAACATCAATGGTTGAGAACCACTGCTATTTTGTGTGCTATTTCTGCTCAAACGAAGTTTCCAAATTAAATGTTCATCGTGTTTTGTTTTTTTCGTTTGCTTAGAGGAAGGGCAGCAGGCGTCATTGTACGGTTCTCAGTGCGTACCTCTACACATAACATATATCTGATGGTATGTTGGGGGCCCAAGCAAGGTAAGGCTCATCAACAAAGCCGCGAAGGCATAACGACGTTAGAAGCATGCCGAACTAGTGCCATTCGGTCGTAGCACGAACGGGCGAAATGAGAATGGGTCAAGAGTCGAAAAATACAATTTGGAATCTTATGAGAAGGTTCAAACAAGGCGGACCAAATGAGAATGGGACGAAATGCGCACGGTCAAAATGCGAATGGGACGTTTTGGGATAACGGGCAAAATGAGAATGGGTCCAGTTGCAAAAAACACGATTCTGATCTTACTAGAAGGTTCAAACGAGAAGGACCAAATGAGAATGGGTGGAAATGTGCAAGGTTCAAATGCGAATGGGACGTTTTGAGATACACCCCCTGAAGCTAGCTGGCTTTGTCTCCACTGCGCTCGTCGAACGCGTTAGAACGCGAACGTGAAACACCGGACGCCGGCGTTCTGCTTTCCAGTGCGAGCGACAAAATAAAAGAAATGGTACAGGGATAAATCACGGCGCAGTGCCAACCGTCTAGGAAAATATCCAGAAACAAACACTAAAGCAGGGTTGGGTGGAGAAATGTATTCGGAAATACAAATACTGGGATACGTGGCAAAAACAGCTCAAATAAATACTGATACTAATTCTGTACAAGAGTACCGGGATACGTATCGGAAATAGACATGAAAAATATTTGGAAACACAGATGCACGAATACATTTTGCCGGGGCAGAAATTTTGATATACGTTTTAAAAAAAAATGTTTCTTATGTCCTTTCGTATTACCGGTAATAAACTACTATTTATAAAACAGCAATAATATGTCTTTCTGCAACATATGTTAACTTGTTTAATTATGGCAATAAAAAACATACCTCTGGTGCTGCACTCTAAAAAAAGTCTGTGCGTATACTTTCCCGCACAGCACTCGGAGAGCCAATCACCGCAACTCACGGAGGCAGCTCAGCGAATGACGATGCCGAAACATATGTTTAGACCAAAAAAACGCAGTCTGAGTTGTGACGTTAAGCAACGCAAGCCTGACCTTTTGCATTGCTTAATGTCACAACTCAGACTGCGTTTTTTGGTCTAAACATATGTTTCGGCATCGTCATTCGCTGAGCTGCCTCCGTAAGTTGCTGTGACTGGCACTCCGAGTACTGTGCGCGAAAGTATACGCACAGACTTTTTTTAGAGTGTACACTCAATTATATCTGAGGAGTGGCTCTTCAAATAGCTTGTCAGTCTAGTGCTGCTCATCTGGAAAAAGCGTCATGTAAGCCAACGAGATTAAGCTTTGCGCATGCAGGTGCCGACAACACCGGCTCCTATTAAAGGGGCTGTGCAACGGCATTGTGTAGGAATATTTCTTACTTTACACCAGCTTCTTGGCACTAGTGGGACCCAAGAATACTCGAACGCAACACCACTGACCAAGAAGCGTCTTCGTCGCGGCGGAGTTTAAAGGATGAAAGCGGAACTTTTCTTTCAGTCTCTCCTTCCAAATCCGCCTTTTGCTCCTTCGCGAAATTTGATGACGGAGCTTTGGGGACAATGGCAACTGTACGATCCCCGGGAATGCGTCATCGAGCTTTGCGGGGACGATATTCAAATGCTGCTCACACAGTGGACGCGAAGACTGCGTACGCATTCGATCTGGGCTCGTGACAGTCGATGCCTCGACATGCATTCGGGTAGTAGCCCGTGTCCAATCGCTGCAACGACGACAATAGCCGAGCCATAACAATGTCTGGAACTCAGCGCGTGTCCTGTGCTTTGCCAACCTCAGCGCGTGGCTATGATCAACATTGGCGGCATATAATCGGCTCCAGGTCACGTGGCCGCTTGTTCTGGCTGCGAGTTGAGGAGGTGAACGGTGCTCGTTTTAGAGGGGCTAGCCAAATAGTTTACTAGGGGGAATACATTCCACTCCTCTCAAATACAATAGCCTCAGCGCGTACAGGTTTTCTGGGCTTGGCGAGAGCCATCTATCGTCGGGGAGGTCTCGGCTTTCGATGATATTGATGTTCTACATACCAAATTCATTGTTGTGGCAATGCGCGCCACTTCTAAGAATAACATGGCGTCTAAACTCTAGTACCCCCTCTAGAACACTGTAACTCTAGTTCAGTGGTGCGCTAAATACTTTGCTGCGCTGTGCCGCCATGATCTTCCCAAGGGTCGCACGTTGCACGTGCCTCGTGCATCGACGCACCTCGCGCTGCTTTTGAAACATGAAGGGGCTTTAGGTGGAATCGGAGACGACACCGCCGCGGCCGCCGCGAACATCCACGTGCACTTGCGCGTGGACTGACGCGGACCTCCATACCGTCAGGGCTGGATTCGGCGCTGTAGGCGTTCTGTCTAATGCAAATGAGCAGAGTGGAATGTATTCCCCCTAGTAAAATATTTGGGCTAGCCATGTCCGTATGTCAGTCCGCCGTCCGGCCTGCCCCTGCTCGTGAGTTCAGCAGCGAGAGCAAGAAAAAAAATAAAAAAAATATGAAAAAAAAAATAAAAAAAAGAAAAAGAAGAAAAAAAAATAGGGGGCTCTGAGATGCCATCTCATCTGTCTTTTTAAAAAAAGAAAAAGAAAACCACACATTCTTCTACTGACATGAATGAAAACGGCACCATCAGCAATACCTATGACCAAACTCAGTATCATCAGCACCACCCGAGCTTCGCCCCAATCAACATCATTCACCACGTGGAGAGGCGGTAATTTTTCTTTAATTTTTTTCTGGAACTTCTATTGCGTGGGGTGAAAAACGAACGCGTGTTTCATAGGTCATTAACGTCAGGGATCCGTTTTAAGCGGTATTTGCGCAAAGTACAAAAATTGTAGCATCGCTCCTTTAAGACGACCAAAGGCCGCCTTCACACTGGGAAAGTTTTGAATCGTGCAAAGGTAATTAATTTAGTGCTCTAGGCATAGAGAGGTTTTGGGTCGGAGAGTACGTTTAGTCGACGGTGCTAGCATTTCGAATGCAAAAAAACAAACCCTACACTGAAAATAAAATTAATAAAAGCGCGTACTAACTGGGAGACGTAACTTTAATTGAACACGGGCGTCCTTGAGCCTGAAATAATTTTTGCATAAAATTGACAGATTTCGTTTTACATACAGTTGTGGCACCCAAGTGGGTCTTAACTAGGTTGGACTTTACGTACAAAATGGAGCACAGCTGTTCGTCCGACATCTTGCACTCAAACAGGTCAGCATCCTCTAGTCCGATCCCGGAGCCTTTTTCTGTAGACATTTGAAGACGTCGCCTCAAAATGAACTGGTGTTTTTATCTGATAATCTGAAGGCGTAAATTTTACCCTAATCAAACTAATGGGCTCAGGGAGTGCAATGTACGCTTGTGAAGCTCGTGCCCACAGTGCCTCTAACGTTTTAGACTGGGCCAGAATAGTCTTCCAACTCAAGCATCCCAAAACACATGTTCTCTTTGCAGAATAGGGAAGGGGGTCACGAATTTTAGAGAATTAATGTTCGATAAAAACCATGGTTTGCTTGATAGCATAGCCTAAATGTCCTAAAAGTTGTTTTAACATATCACTAACAGAGCCAGTTCGTTTATACCTGGAAAAAATATGGCGAGATGCAAGCCTTTGAACCTTTTGTAGCTTCTTTATGTTGTTTTTTTCTGATGAGGGTCTCAAATCACGTTTCTATATCCTAGTACCGGTCGTACGGCAATTTTATAAACCATTAACTTAGCACTCGTGGTGGCAGATTGGAAATTTCGTTTCAGATATCGTTTTGCAGAACCGCAGATGTTATCGACGTGCTTTCCCCATTTTAGATTATTTTCAACTGTTACGCCTAGGTATGTGTAACTAGCCACTTCTTTCAAGGGGAATCCATTCATTGTGCATAAATAACGTAACTTTATTCTTATTTGTAAGCTGCATATGCTTTCTAGATTAACTTGATTGTCCCTCTTGTTTCCCTTCTCCAGGGATTATTTTCCTCATAACTTAATCATCCTGCGTTTTTACATTAGTGTAGATGAGACAGTCATCCGCAAATAACCGCACTGCACTGGAATCGTCAATGTTTTCCGCTATGTCATTTATGCATGATAAAAATAACACCGGGCCTAAAACGGAGCCTTGCTGCACGCCCGATGATACTGTTAAAATATTAGAAGCGCTGCTATTTATTTGAACAAATTGTGTTCTTTCCGCCAGATAAGTTGTTACCCAATTAATCAATTCTAAACTGACCCCAATCATCTTCATTTTATTAATAAGATTACTGTGTGGAACTTGATTAAAGGCTTTTGACATATCTAGAAATATTGCGTCGGTTTGTCCCCCCTTATCTGTACATATGGAAAAGTAGTAAATGCATTAACTTAGCTGAGAAACTGTGGAAAGCCTGCGTCGAAAGCCATGTTGGTTGATGTAGAGAAGATTACTGCTTTCCAAATAGTCGTTTAATGATTTTTATACCACATACTCCATTATTTTACAACACGTGCTTGTTAAAGAAATGGGCCTATAGACGTTTTCTGTTTCCTGTCGTTCTCAGTCACGTGATTTCCGTATCTGGTATGCGGGACGAAACAAATAATAAAGCATTTCAACCTGGAATATGCGAGAACATATAGGTGAGGCAAAACAAGAATCCGTGACAATCACGCATTTTTCGGAAACACCTTCCAGCGCTGTGGAGAGATCAAAGCGATGTTTTACTGCATACCAAGTGACGACATTCAAGATGGCTGCGCCCTTGTGAAAAAGTATATAATTGTTAGGGGATGATTTATTCCCAGCTTTTAAGATAGGCACGACATTTGCGCAGCACCAGTACCGAGCTTCGTAATAAAGAGGCTCGAAATATTAGCGTTCAATATTTCAAAACCCAATCAGCGTAGCGTTTTAAGAATGCGTTGGGCTTTGGTTTGTAACAAAAGAGAATATATTCCTTCTTCTGAAATGAAAATGTCTGCCACGGTGCGTGCACTGTCTCTAGCATCAACAGCGACCAAGTCATCAACAAGAAGACAGGGAGTGCTATCAGAAAACACGGACTGGAAAAAAACAATTGTTAAATACATTAGCTATACTTTCTGGGTTTTCGGTAACTTGCCCATCAACTTCTAGGCTAGTTAAGGGCTTCTTTGTGGAAGAGAGATACCGCCAAAATTTCTTTGGATCCGACTTAATAAAATTCGGCATAGTGATAAAGAATAAATGTTGTTTTGAAATGCCTAGGCGTTCCTTTAATGCTTTAAGAAGTCGTTCAACTTCTTGCCTATTAACTGGCTACTTTTTACGCTTTCGCCTCACCGGCCCTTTTAAGTGCAAAATTTCGCTTGCAATCCATGTTTTGCGCTTGTTCTTAATGGGTTTTAGGGTAACGTAGCATTCAACACGATGGTTTATTATTCGTTTAAAATCTTCCCACATTTCGTTTACCGGCCTGGGGTAGTCAAATTCACCCAAAGCCTGTTTCAAGGTAGTCTAAGATATCGACATCACTCGCATTCTTAAAGTTTATTTTCAAATATTTCGGGACCTTCAGTTGTCTTACTTCGTGAATCACACTTTGGCCGTGACAACACGTGGTAAATAAACGTTTTAGATGTCGACTACACTATACAGCCTTCAGATCTTGGCGAGCGTATTGCTGCTTCGCTCGAGAGATCGACGCAATAAGAAATAATCCCATTGCCCATGGTGCTTTTTTGGAGGCTTTGCGGTAATTCATTTCACCGCTGCTCTCGCGTGTGTCAGCTTATGGAGGCGATATCAGCATGAAGCATCAGAAAACTTCTCAGCGGCCTTCCGGCCTTTTTCCTGTCTCGCTTAGTCTTCTGTTCTGCTTCGGTCGTGCGTTCTTGAGCTCGTGTCCTCGTTACTGTTTTACTGGGTCAAGTCCGCTGCGACCTCCAACGGGATCCTGGTTCGACGGCATACCTAATTTTATTGCACGACGTTTAAAAAGTCTTGTTTCTTTCCTCTGTCGCTTCCTCTATTATTATTTTTTTTTATTCTGTTCGTCCCCGAACGTGTGCGTAAATTGATGTCGTATCCTGACTTTCGTGGAAGCGTGTCTATATTGATAACGTCTGAATATTCTTAGCAAATCGATTAATCATCTCAAATACGCCTAGCATGTGATTGAGTTTGTTTTGTTTTATGAAGTTCTACCCGGAAAGTGCACCAGCGGATACGCCAAGATGGAGCCTAGTGGTGCATCAAGTGTCACCGTCAGGGCCCCGCGGCGCTTGTTTAAACAAATATTGCAGGTTTTTTTCTTCTTGTTTTTTTTTCGTATTATTAAACGTCTTAACCATATGCGAAAGCTCATTTCTTTTATCAGCACGGTGCGTCCTTGACCGCCCGTCTCCACTGTTGATAAGCTGACTAAGCGGGCTGTTTCAAAGCAGACCTAATCAACGTCTGCACTACCATGTTGAGATAATTTTGTTTTGGTTTTGGTTGAATTAATATTAATTATAAATTATAATTATCCGCACCTTTCGGCCGCGTTTCTTCTAGATAGAGTACTGTGCGATAAGTTAATTTATTACAGTCCATCGGCTAAATTTAGGCAGAAACCCAATGTCAGACCTTTGCGTGGTAGTGCGAAGTGCGTTGGAAAACAAATGACTTTGTACTCCGACTAACATCGCATGTACAAGTAACACGTTTAATAAAAATGTTAATTCTCCTAATGTATTCGACAAACCAACCACATGTCGACTTGATACAAACTCGAAATCCATATATTTGGTTGAAGCGCGATATCCTTCTGGGTGCATTTATCGTAGCAGAACAAACTCCTGAAAATAATTGTTGTTGTTTTTTCTTCCTTTTTTTTTTATAGATATATAATATGTTATAGATCTTCCTTTTTATAGATATATAATATGTTCTAAAAAAGAAAAGAAAAACTAGGTTCGGCCAAAGCTTTTTGCGAGTGATAGCCACCAGTGAACATTTTATACTTCATGCAAGAAATGTGCGCTACCAGAATTCTATGTAAAAGACATTATCGACGTTTCGAGCGGACAGCGCTCGAAACGACGCATTGAACGTTTAAGCAGTACCTCTGTGCGTATACGTAATTTCTTATTATTTTCGTTATTAACTTCTCCCGGCCCTCTGCTTCATACTTCGCTTCACTTATCTACATCGCTCGAGGAACCCGTCCTGATCTCTGGCCCTACATTGCCACCACGGTACCTTTTTTCACCATGTCGGGAATCTGAGCGAAATGGCATCGCTATAATGATGGGCACCGCGCAGTCACCGTTGCCTGGCTTAATTAAAGGCATACACTGAGAAGCCTGTAGATGATGCGTTAATTCTCCTCTTATTGCCTTAAAACAATCTGATAAACGCGCGACTCAATAGGATCGACATGGTAACTCAGGATTTGGTGAAAAACGGGACTGACAACACAAAGCTCCTGGACTATCATTTCAGTATTGAAACAGCTCGCCTGCACACTTGCTTTAGTTTCAGTGGTTTCTTCGATACAGACGGTTAACAAAGTGGCACCATAGATGCCTAAACTTGATCCGTCTTGATGGTGCTTTTTCGTTGCAAACTTTGTGATTCCACTCAAATTGCGGTAGCACCTGAAAGCGCCTAAATTTATCGAGCGAATTCACAACTAAAGCATCTAGCCTGACCCGCTGTCCGTCCGGCTGCAGTCCCGAATAGATACGAAGAACGCCGACGTAATATTTTGCTTTACGTCGCCGAGAGTTGTGGAAATACACCGCCCGAATGACGCCAACCACCGTCAACAACGAACCCTTTTTGTTTCATTTTTTTTTTCTTTCCCCGCAGTTTTCACGAGTAAGAGTTATTATCTAGATGATGACTGACCCAATGAGCGCGTAATAAACGGACACGGTACGCCAGGACCTACTTGCGCCCAAGTATTTTTTTTTTTTTTATTGCTTCTATTTTTAGTCGTCAATCTCGGTATCAACGGCACCCGCAGAGACGCGCCGCCCAAAACACGAGCATGGTCCTTTCACCAGCCAAACTAACTCTTGTCGTCAGTTGTTTTTTTTTTTTTTTTTTTTTTTTTTTTCGTGTGTGTTGTTTTGCGTGTCGAGCTTTAGTGCTAGCGGAGTTCGGAATGATGAGCCAAAACAACCGCTACCCGATGACAACGCGTGCTCACCAAAGCGCACGCTGTGTTGTTGGGTAACAAGTCTGGAATTAGAAATAACGCCGTCCCTGACCCGCTCACGAATCGCGGACACCCGAGCTTATAAAACGGTTTGTTTAAAAGCTTCCGATGCATTCAATCACGGCTTAGCGTATCTCGCTGCGAAAGTGGCTTACGTTCGCTAATGCAGACGGATCCTCGACGTAACAGAGCGTTAGATGGGAATAAAATGAAGAAGCATTTCCACCGCATGAAGAAGCATTTTCATCGGACGTTTTTATACACCCGTCAAGGATATACATGCTTTCAGGCAACGAAACGAAAACAAGCCAACGCGCGACGTGAAAGAAAGAGAAGAGCGTTTTCTTGGACGCACGCACACGATATTTCAAGCTGCCACGGCGAAGCGCTGCGGGATATTTCGAAAAGTCACGTCTCCATACCCGCGGGTCCAATGCTTCCTAGGGTAGCGGTACTCTCTGTCGTTCATCCACGCGATCGCTGTTACTTGCAATTGGCTTTCTGCCTCGGAGCAGGCTCCGACAAACGTGCCGGGAGAACTCGTTCATCTGGTCGCTCAGTGCCTCGCACACGTCCCTCGCATCCCCTCTTGACGTACAATGGGCTCGGATTTCCCGAGGAACTCGTGTCTACATAAAGGCCCCCCGACCCGGCATCCGCCGGTTCTTATCAGTCTCGTATTTCAGGCAGGGTCACGAGCGGACCGGCGAAGACCTACTTGGACCGTCCGCCAACTCGAGTGACGACGGATAAGCAGTCTGTCTTTTATTTCTTTCTTTCTCTACATGTATGTTTTTGTTTTTTCCTCAGTCAGGGAGCCAGTGATAATGTTGTGATATTTTGGCTCCGCTTTCATTCGTCTCACGCCTTCAACCGAGGACACATTAATACCTGGGACTATGCACGTGCCAAAACAAAGAGAGATATGAGAGGAAACTCAGAAGGTGTTTTTTTTTTTTTTTTTTCTCTCTCGTATTTGCGTTTTTGTCGCATGCAGTCCCGAAACGGCTGAACGTTGTGGTCATCTGTTGAAAACAATGAGCGCACTGAGGGCGAAGGTTATCTCCGACGCCGATACGATGAAGAGATCAAGGTAGCCGTCGTTTCGTCAACAAAGCTCTTCCCTCCCCGCCGACTGTCCCGCTCTAGCGCTCGTAGTCGTAAATATACCCCGGCAGGGCTTAAAGGCGGCAACGGAAACGAAAGCGCGTAGCTGAATGCACCGTATGATACTTAATCACGGAAACATTGGGTCCTTCCCCGGACGGGCCCGGTGGGCGCACCGTGATTTTCATCAGCAGCAGCGCGCGCATCGATTTCTAGCTTCTTTTCTTGTGTCTACCGGTGGTTCTCATCGATCGTGTTCCGGCTCCTCTCACAAAAGCAGCAATTATTATTATATATAGTTTTTTTTTTTTTTTTTTAGGGAGTCTGCTTTTCACTTTGCACTCTCGGTTCGGCCGCAACGCGAAGCACGTCGTCTGCAAGGCGTTGTGCGGAAATAGCAACGCGGGAGTTCTACAACAGTCGCATAACTTAACCGTTAACGTTCCGTGACTCTGTCGATGTTGCTTGACTTACCTCAAAGGCGCCTCCATGTCGCGGCTCGCACTGTAAAAAATGTTTGAGCGTCTACTTTCTCGTAGAGCACTCAGAGAAGCAATCACTGCAATCTACGGTGAGAATGAAGTCTACGATGTGACACTGAGCACGACGCGAACATGTGAAACGTCGTGCTGAGCCTTACATCCCAGGCCTCATTTTGTAGGTCTGAACATAATCTCCGCCTCGTCATTCGACGAGCTCTCTCCGTAGGTCGCAGTGATTGGCTCTCTGGGTGCTCTGCGGGAAAGTAGACGCACGGACATTTCTTAGAGTGTGAGGTTCGGATATTGGAAAGCTCCCTCCGGAAATCGCATGTTGAAATAAGAAAACAAAACTGCAAACAAACGGCATTGGGTAAGAGAGATGTAAGCTGATGAAACTGAAAAGAAAAAAAAAGAAAAAAAGATACTTTTAATGTGTGGAAATAAAAACATTCCCTATTATAATATTTTGTGCTCACGTAGCCATTAAAAAGTAAACGGGTTCGATATGAAATGTGATATTTGTTGAACAGTGAGGAAATGGACTTTTTTTTTTTTCTTTTCATTCACGTATTAGAAAGAAAATAAAAGGGTTGAGCTGTTGTGTCGGCATCCTCCGAGACTTACTAGGTATCTTGGAGTCGAGGTAAAACTGTCCCTCCCTGTCTCCGTCAGAAATCCCACGTATAGTGAAAGATTGAGAACCGTGTTTTAAGATCTATCAGCCCCGTTTTGGAAATAGTCTTGCACACCTCCTCTTGCTCTCAAATGTTGCCGCCGCAAGTTTATTTCATGGCAGTCATGCACATATATTTGATCGTCTGACGATGTAGGTGCTGACTTCGCGTAGGTGTCAGTATGTTTATCCCAGAATAACAAATTTCGCGCCGTGTGCTGGAAAAGTAAAGATAACCTAGCCAATTCAGCCTTTAAACCTACAAACTCATCCCGCAACACTGGTCCGTTTACTCTTTCTCTCTTCCTCTCTCGGGTGATAAAACGCACGCTTCATCTCGAAACCCACCGTAAACCGAGTTTACTGGCAGGAATGGCTTCCTCCCCGACAAAAAAAAAACGTTTCAACACTATTCCGGAAGCAGTTGCCGGCTTACGGTCGCGGTCGCGGGACTCTTCAAGACGGACAGTGCGCACACGCGCGCTTTATTCGTCTTTGAACGGCTTAGGTGTATCTTACCCGTTGCAGATTGCGGTGCGTGACGATTGACCAACAAACAAGAAAGAAACCATACGCTCGTTGAAGGACATTTGCTCGAACATTTCCTATCGACACCGACGATCCAACGCGTCTCCCGCTCTATACGCGCATCGAACGGGGCTGCCCTATAATAACAGGAGGCTTCAGGTGGCCAGCTCTCGCGTGCCAGAGACTTCCTGGCCGCAAACTTTCGGATTTATCCGACCCATCACGGACGCTTGCGCACGCGAACAGAAAAGTCTCATTAGCTGCGCCAGCTCAGCCATGGGGGACACCCTTCCAGAGAAAGCGCGCCCACCGCGCACGCAGGAGAAAGGGGAAAATCGTGTTGCTCCGGCATCGCCTCCGGAGGAGCAGCGGGGGCGCCGAGCCACCATGCACGTACCCCCGCGGTTTCCACACACTCCAAGATGGCCGTCCGGGGTTTTCAGAGCGCGCAGTCACGGTGCAGCCTCCGCTGCAGTCACGGCCTTTTCCTCGAATTCTTTGTTTGGGTAGCGATTAGAGTGAGGGCGGTTCGCAGCTATTTTTGATATATTTTTTTTTTCTTCCGCTCTGTGGAGGTTCTCTCGGTTTTGTGTTTTAGAGCAAGCACGCGAAGGCGCGCAGATCTCGAATGAAATGCTTTATTTAAGGCACGAGGAGCCTCACTCGTTGCTCGGCTCGTGCTCGCCTAATGAAAGGTCCTCGTGCGCAGGGAAGGAACAAGTGTTGCTGAATTTTGTAGAGCTGCAGAACCACCTCAGTCCTCTCTGAGAGCTCCTGGAGAGACCACGCACAATACCGACTGCGCGGCGGAAAAACGATGTGAAAATCGCCTTGTTTGCGCCTCATTTTTACTGCCTTTTGTTTTGTACACGCGAGCGGTTGAAACTAACGGCAGCGATAACGGTCATGCTAAGTTTATGTAGTCATTAATTTTTCAAAACAAGCGCGTTGAACACAGCCCCGCTGCAATTTCTTTTCGGGAAACAGGTCGACACTAACTCCGCGTTGCGAGAATTCCCGGAGTTTCGACGGGACACAGCCGCGTTCAACAAACAACAGCAAGCGTCTCCTAGCAAAGAAGCAGAAACACCTCGAACGAAAGCGTAAGCAAGAAGCAATACGCCGCAAAACGGCGTATCAGCTTAGACTGTACGGTCTTTAAACGAGCTTTCGGAAAAAGAGGCAAATATTCGTCGACATCGCCGGGCTAACAACGTGCCCGAACGAGTCGTCTCAAAATAACTACTGCCGCAGAGGAGAAAAACCGTGAACTGATAATGCGAGAAACCGCTCTTCCGTCAATGCTTGATGGCCGTCTTATCCCCGAGTATTCCTCGTACTTGACCAAGACGAAGCAGCAGCCGCCTGTGGTGTGCCTTGATCGGAGGCCGCCCCTATGGCGAGGTCGGAACACTCCCCTGGTAAGCTATTCTCATCATTGTCCCCGCGGCACTTAAATTTAGAAGCTGCACCCTAAGGTTCCCGCTCAGCGTATACCTTGACATGCCGCGTCAGGCGCTCGGGCTAAGAAGGCTGGCTTGTCGGAGTACCCTGGTGGGCCGCTAATAACGCTTCTCTGGCGCCAAGGGCGTGGACAGCGCATCCTTCCGGTGATATTAAGCGTCCTAATTGAAAGATGGATTCCTGGGAAGACGAGCTTGGAAGCCCCTCGCGTTGAGGTGGTCTCGAATTAGGGCGCCCTGTGTTACGTCCGCAGGCTGAAATATTAGTGGCTTGTTTTTTCGTTGGTGTTGTTGTTGTTGTTTCTTTCTGCCATCGCAACCGTTCTGATGATTCGCCATCCCGGATAAGACCAGGCTGGCGCGTCGGCCGAAAAGAGGGTGTGGATCGTCTTTCGAACGACTATAATCGGTGACAGGCTACGATTGGCAGTAGAATCTCCGCCTCCAGCACGCGATCGTTGCATTCCGTCTGGCTTTGACCAAGTGTCATCAAAGGCAGCTCGCGTCGCAAGCGGAACATCAAATGCATTCTAAACCTGAGAGCAACTATAATTTAAAGCATCAAAATAGATTCTTGTAAAATATTAAAATAGATTCTATCAGCGGGACTCCGTGTTCTGGTCGGTGCTTGCCACAATAGACAAGCACCGACCTGCTGGTCGGTGCTTGTCTATTGTGGCTTTGTACTTGGGACATTCCCACAGAAGGTGATGAATGTCGGCCTTGGCGCGCATGTCACAATGGGTGCAAATGCTTGATCTTTTGCCGCTGCTCCATGATGCGACCCGCGCTGGTGTGAGTGCCGTGTTGATCCGGACTCTGGTTAGGAGAACTTGTCCTCGCCTTCCAAATCCCCGGTGAGGGACACCGGGAAATGAAGGCGCGGGTAGTTTCTCGTTGAGTTCTGCTAGACAATGTTCCTTGATCTGGGCCCTATCCTCGCCCGGATCGTTTTCTTTTGTTTCCCAGTTGGCCTGAGATACCCGATCACGAGCGTTGAGGCCATAACTGTGGTCTTGTTGTGGAAGCTCTTCATCGGTGCGGCGGGGAAGTATTAACAACACACGGACCAGGTGGTGAGCTTCTTTATTACCGGGGATGCCCGAATGACCGGGTATCCACTCTATTCTTGTGTATGTTCCTCTAGAGCGGAGGCTCGAGGCGAGTTGCTTACTTGCGGGCTGTGCGGCTAGGGCTGTTTTGGTTCTGCACTCCTTAATTGTGTCCTGGGAATGTAGACTATCAGGGTATGCGCTGGCAGTCTCGACGGCGATACAGATGGCTGCTAGTTCTCCCCCTTGGTAGAGGTGCCACAGGGAAGGCGTTTCCAGGTGCGCCTTGATCCTGGCTTGGACGATGTCATGCAGTTCGTTGATCTGGGCGTACTCTCTTAGCTTACTGAGGGGAGTAAACTTAAGAAGGTCGGTTATCAGTCGCCTAGCCTGGTTGTTCCGTGTCTCCAGGCGTTTCCATTGAGACTTGTTCAGCCAGAACTGGCGGGCCCCGTAGCACACTCGTGATACCACGAGGGCCTTTACCATGTTTCTACCTATGCGTGCCGTCGCACCTCCTTTTGCACTGAGAATTTGCCGGATGGCGTTTAGTGCTGAGTTGCAGTATCTAATTCTGTCTTTAATTCAGATGTCTCCGTTTCTGGATTCTTCGATCGTAATTCGAGAATCTTAACAAAGGGGGAGGGCTTATCTTCTTAGCAGCCAGTACGAGATTGAGTTTATCGCCTAGCTTGGCCTTCCTTAGCCTGGGAGTGGTCACTACGGTGTATTTAGTCTTCTCTGGGGCTGCTTTCATACCTACCCTGCATAGGTAGGCTTCAATGGCGTCCAGGCCGGCTTGGAGAGTCTCTTGTTGCTTCTCGATGTCTGTTCCTCGTGCGCAGATAGAATATATCATCCGCATACACGGTGAAGCCTTGTCCGGGAACATTGCTGAGTTCGTCGGGCAGGGCCACCATCGCCAAGTTGAAAAGCGTGGGGGAGAGAACCGAACCTTGCGGGACGCCCACTCGGTTTGCTTTCGGCTCGCTGTCGTGCGTGCCGCAGCGCACCGAGAATGTCCTCCCTTCGAGAAAGCTCTGAATGAAGTTGAGCGTCCTCTCGGGGATGCCGAGTCGGCTAGCTTCGCCAATGATTGAAACGTGATGAACCGAATCAAACACCTCTTTATGGACGTCCTACGATGGTTCTGATGATGGCATAGGGAAAGAAAAGGTCCCCAGCCATCACCCCAAGTTGTTCTGCGTCTTACCGATTTTGAGGGCGACCGTAAAAATCCCGCCTTTCATCCTTTTTTTCTTCTTTTTTTTTTCTTTTTTTGTTGAATAATGCGCGATTTGTCGCCCAGAGCTTGGCGATTGAGGTCTTGTCCGACAGCGAAGAACTGTGTTGTAGCCAGCGGTTGGTGTTTAGCTGTTGCGCACACTGTTTGGCCTCCACCGTGGTTCGCGTAATTGCTTGCCTGGCTTGTGGTGTCTTGCGTCCTTTGATGTATCGCTGCACGTTTGAAGTCGCTTGGCCCATAGGCGTAGTAGGTGGAGGTCAGGAGTCGGAGCGGCTTCGTCGATATTCGTTTCGATTATGGCTTTTTAGGGCGCTACTGAACAGAGTTTAGAAACTGAATTCCGTGTACTCGTTTGCTTCTTGCTGGGGCGTAAATTTTCCCCAGTGTATCGGTTTGGAGATTCCCTTCTTGGTCTTGCCTTTGATACTTCTTGTAGGCGAAAACTTGAGAGAGATAGGAAAGTGATCGCTGCCCCAGGGATCACTGGAACATTTCCACTTGCGGTGCGGTATGTGTGTGTTCGATGTCCTCATGAGGTCCGGGGTAGTGTTTTAATTTCTGCCTGACACCTCCCATCCTGGTTTTGGTTCCTTCTTTATTGGCGAGATGGATGAGGTAAGTCTGCGTAGCAGTTCTTCCGTGCTCTCGTAGGTTAAGTCGTAGCAGCACGCTCGGTGATGAAGATTAAAGTCGTCGGCGTGAAGTTTCTGATCCCGTGGGTAGGTCTTGTAGGTGCGCGATCCACTGGTGATTGTACTTTTTTCTTCGTACGGGTCTATAGTAGATGGGCATGCAGATGGCGTTCTGTTTCGGACCGACGTTAGGACCGCCACTACTTCTTGATCTTGGTCGCAGTAAGGTGTGAGGTCCACTTGGTGCCGGGGCCAGTCTGACCTGACGTAGATGACGGCCTTCCCTAGGGGGTTGGTTAATTGTCCTGGGCGCTTTGATGTGATAGATGGGCTGGAAAAGACAGCGCATCCTCTAAATATAATGTCGCTGACGTTGGCGTCTTGAAGCAGTAACGCGTCAAGTTTCTCGTCGGGCTTGTCCAACAGTCGTGCTGCGTTCCGCTGCCCGTTTTCGGAGCCCCAGGCAGTTCCATTGAAGCACTCTTATCATGCTTTCAATAAGTTTGTTAGTGTTTTCATTTGGTTGAAGGTTGTTTTGTATTGGTTATTCTATTCTTGGTTAGCATAGACTACGGCCTTGAGGCGGTCTAGTTCTGCTTTGAGAAATGCGCAGGTGTTGCGTAGTTCTTGAGCCTATGGTGCCGGGGATGTTGGGGCTAGAGGTGCTGCCGGGCTATAGACGCTTTACACACGCGCCAAATTACAGCCGCCATTGCTGACCTTCTCTTGTCTTGCCGAGATGCCGAGCAACTGAAACGGTAGTTGATGATCCTCTACAAAGGCCGATGCTTTAGAAAAGGACACAGTTGAATCTAATGTGGCAATAACCTGGCCTGCTATGGTAATGATGAAGTGAAATAAACGAAATAAGAGGAAACAAAAACTGAAGGTCAGTTATGGCAGCGTCCATGCACAGCTGCTGCAAAGCGTCTATACCTTCCTTAAACAGGTTGGTCCATAGAGGCAAGGAGCTGAGAGGGACCGGGAGTCGACTTCTCTGGGCGCAATCTCCCGTTGTTGTTAGAGCTTTTGCAGATTCTCGTAGTTTTTTATTGGCTCACGCATTTTCTTGTTTGTCCCCTGCCAAGTGGGGCACGCGCGATCCGTGCCGAGAGGGCCACTTTTTTCTGCATCCTTGGCAGAAAGGTGCGTTAGGGGTGGGGCAATTCATTTGGATTGGATCATGGTAGTTGCCGCGCGAGGCACAGGCCTTAACATTCGGGCATATGTCCGGTTTGTGTCCAATCTGGTGGCAATGGGTACATGTCACTGGCCTTTGGTTTGTACAGGAAGACCCGCATGTACGGCTTGCCGTATAATACGGAGCGCGGCATCTTTTCACCGTCGAACGTGAGTAATGCTGTGTTGGATTTTCGCAGACGTCGGGCAGCAACCACGAGTATTGTTTTCGGATTCTAATTCAAGTTTAAAGGCATACCTTCTGAGGGTCCTGCTTTTTCGGGTATATGTCGTAGATTACACCTTTGTAGTAGGTGGAGCCGTACACGCGAAATACCTGTACGGGGATGCATTGCCTGGTCCTCTGTGGTAACTTACATTATTTTCTCGAGGAATGCTGCCAGCTACTTCAATTTATTCTCGACAGAAATTGGGTTAGCTTTCTCGGTGATATGCATGGTTAACAATGCGGTATTGTTATTGCTCAAGATGTGTATCTTGAGTGTAGGTAGAAGTAACTTTATCAATATACGGGATCTCGTTAAGCGGATCTTGCACTCGATCTGGCGCAATGCTGCAAAGACTTAGCGGCGGCGATCGCATTTGTTGTGCTAATTCGCTCCGAATCTTTTTTTTTTTTTTTTTTTTTTTTGTACGTGACGGTTTTTTGTTTGTTTTCTTGCATTTTTTGGTCTTCAGGCTGAGCTGGTGTCACGCCTGCTGTGTTCTTGAGTGTCAACGTACCTTGCTTTTTGTTGTGTGGCTGACACGTCTCTGCTACGTCTAATGTAGCGTCTAGGAGTGGAGAAATATCGGCTGGCGTCACCGGTACCGTCTTGCTTCCGTATTTTATTTTGGAACTTGCCGGGTCCTTCTTAGTCTCCGGTTTCTTATAATTTGCCTTGGCTGTAGGTATAGTATCGTGAGATCCGTTTAGAATGCTTTTGGTGATGTCTCTGAGGTTATCCTTTGGGATGCTCGAAAGGAGCGTGCTTAAGACTTACTCGACTGAGGGAGGAGCCGTGCTCGCTGGAGGAAAAGTGATTCGCTCACTGAATCGAAATGCAGTGGGAACTTCGAAGGTCGTTTTTTTAAGCATCGAGGTCGATGTGCCGGCCTGGTTTGTTTTCCCTGTCGCGGCGGCGACAGGTCCGGCATTGCCTTGTTCGGTGGCAGTAGTCATTGTGTCCATTGCTTCTAGTTGGTTATGACCAGCTTGGCTAGAAATCGTGGCCGCTTCTTCTGGAGTCTTCCGAGGGTGAAGATCTCCTTGAAATTCAAAAGCAGGATTCGAATTTCGCAGCGCGGGGCTGGGCATGGTGCCGAGCATTTCCCTACCGGAGAACATTAAAAAAACACAGCCGCTCGCTGCTGCGTCGTCTTCTTCTCAAGCTCAATGGGAGTTTCCGCCGCTTGCTAGCGTCGCGCTCGATGTGAGACGCTGCAAGACGCGCTAGTGATACGATATGATATGATATATTTATTTTAGCTCAGGAGAGTGGCATTGTTGACGCTGACTAGGCGGGGCTACGTGTATTTACTATACTGGTGGGGGGAGCAAGGCGGCAGGCCTTGTCTTTTAGGTTGTATTAGAGTGTAGTTGCAATGATTGAAGCCCCGTGCACGTTCGAATAGGACTTATCATCTCCGCGGCTGCAGTGCGATCTTTCGTTCTCTGGGTGGGCTATAGTGGACGCGTATTAACCCAATCGGCTATTAAAGGTACGTTTATACTTGAACGTAACGTCGACGGGCGCGGCGTAGCGCAGCGCACACTGATGCTGATTGGTCGCAGATATCGAGTTCCTGGTCGCCGGCCTATGAAAGGCGCCCCCCCCCCCCTCCCCCCCCCCCCCCCCTGTTCTGCGCTCTAAGCATAACTATAAAAAAAGCTCGTGCGTCCGCTTTTCGGCACAACACTCGGAGAGCCAGTCACGGCAACTTACGAAGGCAGCTCGGCGAATGACGATGCCGAAACATATTTTTAGGCCAAAAAACGCAGACTGAGTTGTGACATTAAGCAATGCAAGCGTGGCGTTTTTCATTGCTTAATGTCACAACTCAGACTGCGTTTTTTGGTCTAAACATATTTTTCGCCATCGTCATTCGCCGAGCTGCCTTCGTAAGTTGCCGTGATTGGCTCTCCGAGTGTTGTGCGGGAAAGCGGATGCACGGGCTTTTTTTTTAGAGTGTGTATACGCTGCGTTCACTGCGCTCAACGTCGGAGAATAAACAGCCCTTAAAGGCCCCACATAGGTGTCACTCGAACTGCTTCAACTATAGAGGCGTGAAAGAAGACAACGCCGATGGTGGCGGTGGGAGCTTGAGCTCCGGGCTCGCTTAAAATTATGCTCTGTCGGAAACGACGGAAGCTGGGAAGCACTATGCCGTGAAATGCGGACGCATGGAGCACGAAAGATGAAGCACGATGGCTCGCAACTTTGTGGTCTGAAGATTTTCGTGTCCCGAATTGATGACGCCCGTCCGACTGCGGTAAGTCGCAATTGTTCCGTGCCTCCGTGTATGCCCTTTCGGGTTAGTGTAACGGCCCGTCGTGAACAGTATGAACGAACTTGACATGTAAGGTAGAAGTCCGATTTGCTGGCAGCTTTGACCTAAACAAGGTACGCCAAGGGGGAGCGGCACAACGTGGGTGAGAGCAGTGATTGTGAGACCCGTTCGATGGAAATTGTGTTTCACAAAGATCGAGCCATCGTCAGTGGAGTTAATTTGAGGGTACTGGACTAAAGGCGTGACTCGCGCATGGCCTCACTCTGCAGTGGCGGGGATTATTCATCCCTTGCTTCGAAGAATCACGTTCGCGGTGTAAAATGAACGCAGGAGAAGGGAGAGGTGCAGCGGGAAGGCCATCAGAACGGCGGAAAGCGCAATGTCTATACGAACTAGTTATTATAGATAATCCGCATGGACCTGGGCTTCGGCTGTCATGCACATAATTTATTGAGCATTCCCTCTAGTGAGCAAGTGGCGTGGCATCGGAACAGGGGTGTAACGGGGAGGGGTGACGATTACCGCCCCCTCTATTATTTAAAAAGTGTAATTTAAACGTGGAAGGGGGCGGAAAATCACTCTCACTTCACCACCACCACCACCACCATCGCCCCCCCCCCCCCCAAATCTCCCGAATGGTTTCCCCATATCTTGCCAATATTTCAGCGATTTGTAAATATATCTCAATGGTCCTCGACTTGATTAATGAAGCTTATTCTTCAAAAATTCAAACATATTTCAGTTTCAAAACAAGAAACATTTTTTCTCCATTTTTACCTGAATAACTTATACTCGGTCGATTCTGTTTTATCTTACAAAGATCTTGCCATTCACGTCGATTCGCGCCTATAAGGGGTATTCACTGAACGCCTTATTTGAGGGCGATGTTTAGAGCGCATGCTCAGAACGAGTTCACATTAATAGGCTGCTAAGACCGGCAATCTTGATGGTGTGGAACCTAAGTTGCAAAAGAACTGTGGAAGCTCGCCGTCAGCACGCACTCAGCAGTCGCGCACACAGGGGGGCTATGTTGCACGTTTTGGACTCCCAGGAGACTAGGAAGAAGGAAGTGACGTCAACGACTAGAGCAAACGCAGATTGGATGTTGACAGAAGAAAACGAAATCGACATCCAATCTGCATTTGCTGCGTTGTTGACGTCACTTCCTTCTCCCTAGTCTCCTGGGAGTGCAAAACGTGCAACATAGCCCCCCAGCTATGGCCGCCAGTGAATACTCCGTATACACCATTCCAATATTTACAAGTCCTCAAACCAACGTGCGATCTCCTCAGCCAAGCACGCGCATGTTCGTCGCTTCGGAAAGCGAGCGAATCACGCGCCATACGCACGCACTCTGAAAATGGAACCGGCCAGGAGCCCTTTCTTGGAAAGGTCTATACTCGGCGTCAACAATTTTGTGCTATGTTGCCAAGGCTAGCGGAGCTGCCACAGTGCTACAGCTCTGCGTTGCTGTGAAAGCACGTGGCTTGCATCGCATTCTCACGCGCTCGAGCAAGTAGCCTTGTGGGCGTTGGAGCACTGCGGAAGCTATACCAGCCTTCACTAGGGTGCCTTCATGTGCGCTCTGGGGTGCTATGTTGCGCTTTTTGCACTCCCAGGAGACTTGGAAGAAGGAAGTGACGTCAAGGACTAGAGCAAACGCAGATTGGATGTTGACAGAAGAAAACAAAATCAACATCCAATCTGCATTTGCTGCGTTGTTGAGGTCACTTCCTTCTCCCTAGTCTCCTGGGAGTGCAAAAAGCGCAACATAGCCCCCTTGCTTAGCTTAAGATGATGACATCTGGCCATTTTGTTCCGAATGTTTATTTTTCTTTTTCTTTTTTTGTTCTGAAGCGCGTGAAAGACCGTGTCCTTGCACGCGCTCGTAGCGCTGACTGTGCTACGGCGACATTTTGTTCTCAGTGATTTATTTGTATTTTCCATGTGAGCGCGTGCTGTCGGCATCGGGTGCTACAAAGAATGGCATCACCCTAAAAAGAGGGACATTGAGGCGCCCTATAGCTTCACAACATAGCATAAAACAGTTGACGCCGACTAAAGATGTTCTTTGAATCGCTCTTTGAGCTATCTGAAACAATCTTATTTCGGACTTTTAAAAAACGGAAGCTGACCATCTTTCATTATTTCGGCTCACGCTTGAGTACGAATCAAACATCTGGTGCGGACACGGCACTGGCGCGTTCACGCAGTTCACCGACCTGAAACACCAACACCAAGTTTCGTCACCAAGGTTGGTGTCGTACATGAGTGGGTTCAGCAACACTAGCGGTTGCTGTGAGGAATGTCTAGTCCAATGGTATTCAAATGGGGGGTCCGCGGACCCTTTGGGGTTTCCTCGAAGGCATTCTAGGGGTCCGCGAAGCCCTGCCTCGTCAGTCAAACCCGGCAATAAAAGTTGTCTTTTTTCAGGTCGAAAAGAAATGTTCCAGTTCTCGGGCGAGTTTTCTCGTGTGTATGTCAACAAGAGGGGTCTGCTTCACACTAGCGCTTAGTTATATACATTTATGAATTAATTATTATATTTAACCTCTATCTTTCCCCTCCCCTCACCGAGAACGGGGTCCTCCATCATCTCCACCGATCCACAAAGGGTCCGCGAATCATCGATGGTTGAGAACCACTGGTCTTGTCCAACACCAAATTTCATCACCTAAGTTGGTGTCGTACATGAGTGCATTCCGCAACACTTGCAGGTGCGGTGAGGAACGTCTAGCTGCAAGAGAAAAATGAAAAACAGAGTCGGTCACGTGTTTGTGCTTTGTCGTGCCATGTATAGTTTGTCATCCACTGTATGATTGTAGCTATCGTTGCGTTCGAAAGTACTAAGTCGGTTGTACCTTAGGACTCACAGTTAAGAGGTCTTCACTTACTCTTTAGTGAACAAAATTTTGCAAATACGTTTCTCTAAACACCCTCGTTTAAAAATTATTTTCACTGACAGTATGAGAATGGCATGCAGGTCTATCAGTTTTGTCCAGCTTCCAGCGCGAGCTTCCTACATTCGATAACAGTCCGGCGTCTCGTAAGCTTCGAGCGTGCACGCGCAGACGAAGCACGACGGAAGGCCACCCCAAAGGCACGGGCACGAGCGCGTGGCTTTGGAAAGAGCCTTACATGCGCGAATTATCGCACAAACAAAAGCATTTTGCTGAGCTATACGCTCACGCGCCTGTACCTTTTCCTGCGCCGTGGACGTTTATGAGTTGGAGCTTGGAGTGTACATTTCAGAGATGCTCTCAAACCCCGAAATCGTGAACTTGTTGTCACGCTACCGCCGGTTCAATGCCCTCGTTGTTTGCCTTGTGAGTTTCGTGCCGCGTCCCCAAAGCACGGATGTGTCACCAACAATCCCCCATCCATCAGAATACCAGTGACGTGCGCCAGTCGTTCGGATTTTGTTCGTGTTGTTCCCTGCGCGCGACACGCTTTGGTGACGATGCAAACTGAAATTCGGGTCTTCTGGAACTATCAGCGTTACGGTTCGTTGGTTGCTGTGGTTGCTGTTGTTTTATCGTTGTACTAGGGTTGGGTTTCCCATAAACGTTTGAACTTTTATAGAGCTTCAAATGCGAACGTGGAAACCCTTGTGGAAAATATTATCGCGTACAGTTGGCGACATAAAACAAACAGCCGACAGAAACGCCGTCGACACTTTGTGGTATGTCGTATGTGTATCAATGATTGTTTCATATGGTATAACTACATCTGCCTTCGGCATGCACTACATATACCGTTAAAACTGAAACTGTTGCGTTTCATGACGTACGTGGAACTTGTGTGAAAGATTGTTTCACATAAATCGTGCGTCTCTCGTGCGACATATGTTCTAAATGAAACAGTCCATGATTTTAGACCATCATAACGGACAACGTCATGTCTCCTTCGTGTTTTTTTTTGTTTGTTTGTTTTTGTTTTTGTCAAGTCACGATTGTAAAAGGCGCTCGCTATTTCATGCGTTTATTGAGGCAGTCCTATCTTCCATGATACAAGCTATAAAAACAAAACTAAGTCAATTTAGAAAGCACATGAGACACACTAAAACGAAACTACAGGATCTCGTACTGTTCCCACAAATGACTTCCCCGGGAAGTAGCTTATTGTCTTCATTGTTCTGAAGTGCGAGCACTTAGGACGAACCCCGCGGTTGGCGCCGTGCGTGTGGCTAAACGGGAAACACGGCGTCACCGTAAAGCTCCAGAAAACTCCTTGCGTTTGTAATGCTTTTATGCCTCATTTTAGTCTACAAAAAACTTAATTTTTTTCTTTTATGTTTTTGTTTGTCGGCGCGCCGTATATGAGTACGAACATTTCTCACAAAATAACTAAACGCGAGCAACCGAATGGAAGCGCCACAAAATAACGATACCAGATTCTGTTTCAGACAGAGAATGAAATAGTAGCCAACAACTTGGACATTATAACTAGGCTTTCCCTTTTCAATACGGAACTCGTTTCCGTACAAAGAAAGGAAAAACGCTGCTTATCCTAAAAAGCAAAATCTAATATATATATATATATATATATATATTCTTTTTTTTTTCTTTTTTTTGGGGGGGGGGGGGGGGGGCGGGGGTTTGGAAGGTTTTAGAACTATTGGCGTACATCTCGTTGTGTGTGTGCGCGCGCGTAAATAAAAGTAAGGCGAACTTGCCAGAACACACATATCGCTGTACCGCAAATACACGGGCGCCACGAATCCGCGTACCTGAAATTCGAATGCCAGCCTCGTTTCGCTTGTCGGTCCACGCGAGCCCGAGCTGCTATCGACGTCGTTCGCGTGTTCCAACGAGCAACATGTTTTTCATTGATTTCGGCGCACGGCAGGGAGGCCGTGTCGAAGCCCCTTGCTTTCCAGCTCTCTTTTTACGGCCTGTCGAAGCACCAAGGCCCGGAGCGAAGGCTGCTGCCAGAACCCAGAGAGTCCCTTCGAACGCCTCTACGGAGCCATCTGTCAACCGTAGGAACTCCGAATACAAAAGTGGGACGCCGGCAGGGACACCCCATTGTTCAGAGGCAGCGCCGCTTCTCTTTCTAGACCACCGCGCAGCGAAGCGAAACGGACGTCACTTGTCAGTCTTGAGGCACTCTGCATGTCGCGCATCTTCCGCACGAGCTCGGAATAGCACCGGCAGGTCCCGGTGTCGTACGCGTATACCCTCCAAAACACCGTTTCCAGAGCACGCGTACACCGCGGCGGCTTCGTGAGAATGGTGTACTCGCGACTTGCGCGATCGGATAGCAAATGGTAAGCGTCGCTGCGATCGGCCGTCCACGATTGGCCCAGTGCTGACTTTGACGTCAGCAGAGGATTTCTCTTCGACGGAAATAAGAGGAATGGAAGAACTTCAATTTTGGCGGTGTTGGCAGCGTTGGTTTCAGAGTGCAATGATTTCAAGTTTCCACCATGCTCATTACAAACACCATCCAACTTGCTGTTAACCATACGAGGGCGCCACCAAAACATCTCGACGCTAATAGGGGGTATTCACTGGCGGCCATAGCTGAGTGCGTGGTTGCCGAGCTGAATCCGTGGTTGTTGAGTTATTTTTTACGCTTCATCTTGACTAGCCGCGCCTACGAGGTACGACTTCATATTTTCTTCCAGGCAACTGGACGAATAGTACAGCGTTCAGAAATAAAGCATTTTTAGCTACTTTTATGTTTCATAGGTACTTTTAGCCTGTGAAAATGATAGGGCACGAAACCCCGACAATTTAGAGTACAGTGAATAAATACCGTACAGCAATAAGAGATAACGTTTGGTGAGAACGCTCTCAGTTAGGATTATTTAGGACGGCCAACTAAACCGACAATATTTTGTCGGTTTAGGAATGCTACTGCCAACGCAAGCGCGCTGCGCGTGCTTGCGTTGGCAGTAGCATTTTTTTAAAGCAAAAATCGATAACAAGTGGCAGTTCGCGCGTGCGTCTGCAAACGCCTTTTTGTTGTGATTTCTTTAAAATCATTAATGCGGGTAAGGTGAGCTAGCGCAGCACGTGTAACTACGTTCCCCGCATGCTTCTTGGTGCTTGGGTAATTTAGCAATAGGTCGATTCCCCTGTCCTGATATCGCCCTCACAAGGCGTGTAGATACGAACCGCGAATCCGTTTCACCGTACGACACCCGTGCTCAGAGAGGAAACATACCCAAATGGGCTTTTGTTTGGTAAAAGAGGCCTCCGAAAGGACGTGCCAACGGACGAAAATAAAGTGGGTCGGTATCGGGTTGTTTCTGTCGTGAAGTGGACCCGTTGGTCGATGTCAGTCTCGGGTATACTACAAGCTTCTGGAGCGTCGCAGAAGACGCCACCGATTGCCGAGCCCGCGCAGAACAAACATATCCTCTTCGAATCCAAGACATAGACGCGCGTACACACGAGAAAAAGAAAAAAACAGCCACAAGGAAGCGAAACGTAACACGAGAAATATGAAGACAGTGTGTGAATGGCGTTTGTCTGTCTGTCTCTTATTCCCCTTTTCTTCTTTCCTTTTACGCTTGTGCCTCGGGTTTCAAAGTGTTTGACTACCGCCGGCTATATTGTTCTTACGTAAATGAATCCGTGAAGCTACAGTTTATTTGTATGGCTTAGTTGAGCTGATGACAACCTCTGGATTCGTATTTCTTGAAACTATGGCTCCGTGTTTTCGGATAAATCCGAAAAAACCCGATAAACACCCTCCAGTAAATATTTGGCCAATCCCCCCCCCCCCCCCCTTTTTCCTAAAAAAAAAAAAGAAAAAATATAGGGTATCTTATAATTAGGTTCGATCAGCGCACAGGGTCAATGGCCCCGGAAAATGCCACCACTGTTATCTTTCAAATATCGGACCATTGTCAAAAGGGGTCTTACTGCCTATCTCGTCAAGGTTCACTCAGAACAACTGGTCATTGTACTTTCGGGTCACGGCAAAAGCTACTGTTTGGGCTTTCCATTTGGGCCATACTATTTGTGCTTTAGGAGAAGGAGAGGTTGTGTTATTGTAACAGCAAGAGCTATGGACCATCGAGATTGCATTAAATGGGAAAGAGGTGCAGTTCCAACGTCTCTATTACATCCTTTACCACTCCACCTCGCGCGGCTGCGTTGTAGGTTGATGGAATAGGATGGGATGAATACGTGCTTCCCAGCAGCTACCTCCAGAAGTTTATTTATTGTAAGTTATCGACGTTTATCGAAGAAATACTTGAGTGCAACTTTTGGCGTGTGACAAACTAGTATTGCCAACGGCGATGGCACCAACGCCAAATCCAGCTGAAGAAAGATTAATAGACCGATCTCACCAAGCGTTCGGCGCATGCGTGACGCCGCCGTAGCTTTAGTTCACTGGAGGCAAACGGCAGTGCGCGAGAGGGTTCGTGCCGTCTCGTGCTCTACACGCGCAGAGCTCCAGCGAGGTTGTCGCACGTGCGGAAAGACTAAAGTTCCCTCGATGCATTGCGGCAGCGGTGGTATAGTCAGACTGGCTGCTGAGATCGGTCTATTAATACAAGCGTGTCTTATTTTATTTTTTATCTAGCACCCGTTTACACCCTAATATTATTTATTTATTTTAATAGGAAACGCTGCGAAATGAAATTCCGAATTTTTGAGAATTGGGAATCAAACAAAAAGAAACTCCGATAAACTCCGACTTTGCGGGGGAAAAATAAACTCCGAAAACACAAAATCTTACTTCTAACACATCGCACAAACATCCCTAAAACGACATTCGTTATTGAATCTGTCTTGTTGGTATCTCCTATCAATATTTTTTTTAATAATATACGAGATATTATTTAAATAATTTTAAATATGTTTTTCGATCGCTGCATTCTTTTCTCTGTCGTTTTTTTTTTTTTTTTGTGTGTGTGCGTGTGTGTGTTTTCGTGATTTTTTTTTTTTTTTTTTTTTTTTTTTTTTGCGGCACGCAAGCAGCATATTGCGTTCATCCCACCTGACAGATCCTTAAGCATGCCCACAATGCGAATCCGTACTTGCTCCGAATGTACGGGACGACCTTGGCGGTTCTCTTTTTTCCCTCTTATCGGGTTTTTTTCCGCATGTCCTCCGCTTCCAGCTGCTCTCCCTTGGCCGCGTCCTTTGGTTCAGCGACGCTCCTCTAGAACGCGGCGTGGCGGCGAATGAAGTAAACACGCGCCCCCGCAAAATGAAAGAGGCCTCGCGAATCAAACACGGGACGCACGCAACTCATTTGCCAGGACTCCCCAAGAGGAAAAGGCCGACTTGGGAGAGGCCTCCCGACCCTGAACCTTTTAAGCGATCTCGGCATCGACCCTGCAAGACTCCGGGTAACTTGATCGATCTCCAGAGCGGAAGCAGAGGGAGAGCCGTGTATCGCCAGGGAAAGGAAGCGGGGGAAGCTGGCATCCAAATGGCGCTGCGTGCGCCACCGTCGACTGTTTCCTCCTTTGTCCGGGTGCCGCTGAGAGTCGGAAAGTCCTCTGTCCTCTTCAAGATTTCGTGCGACGTGAAAGGACGAAATCGCTGGCAGATTCCTTTCGCCGCGCCCATCCTTCTTCCACGTGTCTACAGAACGAGGGTATTGAAAGGGTGCTCCGACTCAAAGTTACTTTTAAACCTCTAAGATGGGCTTCCATAAAATATTAAAGCCAGTCTTTTACACACACGCGCGCAAACACACACAAACACACACACGCACGCACGCGCACACGCACGCACGCACGCACGCGCGCACACACGCACACGCACACACACACACACACACACACACATACACACACACACACACACACACACACACACACACACACACACACACACACACACAAGAAGCAAACGTTAAGTGTTGAGTGTGTGTTGACCGGCACGAAATACGATTACGAACATTTACCGGCTAACTCACCTAACCTGTCAGATTCGTTGCCTCTGAAGAACGCAAAACTCGGATCTTGGCAAATAAGAGGTGCACGATTTAGTGTAAGGACAGCGCTTAAGTTCAGGGTAAGTGTATAATGAGGAACTTTCTCGAACTAGTCTCAAGGGACAGCCAATGCGTCGGTTTGACACTCACCCGAAAAAGGGGGGGGGGGGGGGGGGGAGGGAGAGAGAGAGAGAGACTGAGGGGAGGAGGAGGAGGAGGAGGAGGAAAAGGGAGGTAGGGGAGGTGAGAGAAAGAGAAAGAACGTAAGATGACTTTAATGCTTGCGCTCCTTCTGTCAAATATCAGCTGGTGTCGCTCCGAACGATGGCTGTAGTGAAATGGCGCCTGGTCAGATTCACATAACCGCAAAGGGCGGCTGAGATGTAAAGAGCTTTCTCCAAGTCACGCCATGAATTGAGAGCTATAGACGCTTTGCAGCAGCTGTGCATGGGCGCCGCCATAAGCGACCTTCAGTTTTTGTTTCTTCTTATTCAGTTTGCTTCACGTCATCATTACCACACACTGTTAGCGAAAATGTAATATTTCGCCTGTTTACACCCCATTTTCACTCGTTAGCATATTTTTACACGCTCTGCTAGTGATAAATCGTCAAAAAATTACTTGGGGTAGTAAAAATTGGTGTTTCGGTTTCGGTTTACACGACTAGGCGTGTAAGCAACACTGAAAACACCCCAGCCCACGGTGCCCCAGCCCAGAGCCTCCTAGATAAGTGTACTATGCCTGTCAGCTCCGCTTTCAGGGCGGTACACGTGCCGTGTACGGGTAAGTGGCGCCATCAAACGACTTCTGTGCTAAACCAAGGTAAGTGTAGCCAGGAGGCGCTGGTGCGGCGCGACCGCCGAACGCTTCGTCTGCTAAAACAGAATTTCGGCGCTTTCTCGGGCGGGGACGGAAACGGCGTGCAACGACTGTTAGCAGGTGAGTGACAGAATAACTCTAAATAATATAATGAACATGAACGCAAATAATCACCGCGAAGCTACCATTTAGTGCTCTCACAAGCCCGGTAAATAGCGGCGCAACTGCATGCGCGACCCCAAAACAGAGCATTCTAGACGCGAAAACGTCCTAATGTTCCGTCAAACAATTTTCCAGAGAAGTAACGTATGTCTCAAATAATTTTATAGCACGCCTGTATAAGAAAACTACGGAATGCTATATTTTGGTGGTTCAACTGTCATTTTAAAATTGCACATATACCAGCTCGGCTCTTGAGAAAATATAAAATCTGCCATTCTCTCCCCTCGTCAAAACATCTCATGTCTTATATCGGTTTCATGTCTATGTCTCGCCTGCTTTCATCAGTTGCCAGTAGCACATAAAAAAAGAAATCATTTACTTGCGCTTCGTACATTACCGAAATTTATACAGCGTACGTGGTCCAGATGTCAGACGAGACCTAGATAAATCTTTAAAAAATCGGATTTGCAAGCTACGACAGTGTAATTTCCCGCAGAAGTTCGGCTCGGTAGTGGATTTTATTTCTGAAAATAAAAAAAAGGAAAGACTTGACCCACTCAAAAAAACAAGCAAAGTTCTATGGGCCGACATAAGGTGAAGCCACAATCTTGTGGGCCACTCTGACGTTTGGTAGACAAAAACGGGGGACGATATCAAGGCTGTCCCGTCCACGCTTTTGTTAAATCAAGCACCCCAATGGCCTACAACCACGTTTTTTTTTGTTTTTTTTAGATCGAGATACGTGGTAATTTATTGATTTTCCCTTGTAACTTTTGACTGAGGGAAGTATTTTTCTTGGTATTTTAAGTAACTAAATTCACCACCTAGCCGAACTTGCGTGATAAATTACAGTGTTGTAGGTCGCAAATACGAATTTTTTGCGATTTATTTAGGTCTCATCTGACACGTAGACCACATATCAGTATGAGGATTAATTTAGCTTTATTACAGATGTGGTGACATTTCGTATTTTTAGAAGCCTGTTTGGAGCGAAAATAGTGCATATATCAGCACTGGTACGTGCTAGGCATCATTTACATAGTATCTCCATAGGCAGTTCATCATATTGAAATAAATCAGCGTCATTTAGCGCTAGCATACTTGCTAATATATATGACTACAAACACATATACGTGCCGAAAAACAAACTCCTGGGAGATAGTTTAAGGAAGTGGTCCAGTAGCTAACACGTTACCATTCTGAAAAATCAACCGAGAAAATCCAGCTTGAGTTTCGAAGCATTTATTCACGAACATTTGTGTACTTCGCAAGTGGTGTTAAATAAACCATTATAAAACAAAAGAACACTGACACCCCCCCAAATTTATTTTTTTTTATTTTTTGCCAGGCGATTTATTATGGTATCAGAAGACTATCGAATCAATATGTTGCTACAGCGTCACGTATATTTTTAATAAAGTTTAAAAAAAAAAAAACGCAACTGCTTGAAACCGAAACCGAAACTGGACTGGGGAGTCTAGAAGTTTTTGCGCGACACAAGGGACAATAAGTGAGTAGACACGGACAAGCCCCTCTTCTTCCTTCTGTCGCGCAAACACTACTAGACTGCACCATGAAGCAACTAGGCCAACAAGTTTTAATGGACTGGGGAGGAAGAAGAAATATAGGAACAGGAGAGAGGTGGCTGTGATACTTCTTTCCCCCCCAAAACAACGTATTTGCAGCTTTTTAGAAGCCACAAATAATGGGCATCATATGTCTTTTCCATTTCTAATATTGTGTGCCTGCCTTCGATGACGTACGACTCTGATCTGTGGTGGTTGTGTCTAAACCATAAAAAACGGCATATGGCCACAGAGAAGAGAGTAAAAGCGCGACTCAAAGCGGCCAGTTCTCGATCGGAAAGAAAACAAATTTTGAGCAGCGAATCGTTTTCCGGGTAGTTGGGCTCTCATATGTAATGCACAAATAAAAACCTTGGCAAGCATAAATACACTGTCAGTGTCCCTTTAAACCTGTAATAGGTTCTGCGTTTTTGAATAAAGCCAATAAAAACCAGAAAACACTTGCCGATAAAAAAATTTGTTATTTATAAATTTTGTCAATTTAGATTTGTCGTAAAAACTCGAAATTTTTTGGGTCTGCCAGCTTTAATAAACCCAACAGGCCTTTATATCACCGTGGTTCCGCGAGCCAGCTTACGATTCACTTCGTTTTTAGTGTCAATTTCAAATTGTAGGTGTCACAAAATTGCTGTTTAGTCTTTTGTAATAAAAATAAGCTAGCCTCCCTACAACCACAATCGAATATGTTTCACACATGAAAAGGCTCCTTTACTAAATTTGGAAACTGCTGCTTTCTACCTTTCATTCACTTCGGCTAGAAAAGCCACTCTGAATTTCATGTACCACAAACTAAAACTCCGAAAAACTCTGCATGCATTTTGCTCAGAAATGAAATCCAATACGCAGAACCCCA